>NC_033796.1:75513301-75538468 GCF_001876935.1 Asparagus officinalis
AGCGGCATAATGCTCACAGCGGAACCCGGATCTACTTGGATTCGGTTGACCTCACTGGAGCCAATGTACTCGACAAAATATAAGGGCCGATCATGGTTTGAATTCTTCGTCTGCATGTCTTCCTTGGTGAAGGTGATGCAGGGAATGTTCTTAGCTGCCACATTGCACTGTTGAGCTAACAGTTCTAGTTCCTCAGGCACCGGTTTGATCCGAGTGAGGAATGCTTCTGAATCGGCCAAGGCCTCTTGCAATGCTTCTCTAGTTTCTTTAGACAGCCGTAGCAACTCATATAGCGTTATCCGTGCTGGAATATTAGCTAGCTGAGCCATGATGTCGAAGGCGCACGGAGTTTTCGAACTCTCCGGTTTATCCTTCCCAATCGGACGACTGAAACGAGATTGCTTCGGATTTTGAACCTCCTCGGGCCTTTTTCCTTTATGTTTATCTACCGGTTGTTGTCGAGCCTCCTCAACCGGTTTAGGAACCGTAATCACCCCCAGCTCTGTGAGAGTCTTGGCTGGTCCCCGTTTTGTCACCCCTTGCTCAACTAATTGATCACTAGGAGATGTATATTTGAAGTGATACTCATTTCCACTCCGGGTCGCGAAGACTTCCTGTTCTTCGTCGGAAAGCGGGAAAGTGGGGATTCTTTCGTCATCTTCCCATGGGATAGCAGAGACTCCATAACAAGACTTCCCTTTCCCTTTGCGGCACCATGCCCTTTGCGGTAGAAGGGTTGGCCAGAGCAGCTCCGACCTAGTTGGAAATTGGAGGAATCTCACCCGATGCGACTTTGGCATCAAACGGGGCGAGATCTTCGTTGGTGTTTTCAACGTCGTCATACCAACGGATTTTTCTCCTGGAGGAGAACTTAGACTTCTTGGACTTGCGGGGGGAGGTTGATCCTGTTAGACCCTAGAGGGGGGGTGATTAGGGTCTTATGCTAATCTAATCCGATTAAATGCCAATTAAAATTAATTAACAAATTATCCTAGCAAATATGAAATACCACAAGATATATAAACTAGGATAAGCAATGCAAACAAAGAGATATATCCTATATGATGAATATATATATGCAAGGATATATAAACTAACACAAGTGGATCTTTAACTCAAGGCGATTAGACCTTAAATCAAAGAGCACCAAGCTCTGATACCAATTGTTAGACCCTAGAGGGGGGGTGATTAGGGTCTTATGCTAATCTAATCCGATTAAATGCCAATTAAAACTAATTAATAAGTTATCCTAGCAAGTATAAAATACAACAAGATACGTAAGCTAGGATAAGCAATATGAACAAATGAATATATCCTATCAATGAGATATTACAAATATATGAGCAAGGATATATGAACTAACACAAGGGTAAAATAAACAATCTACACAAGTGATAGGGTAATATGATGAGCAATACACAAAGGCGATATAAGATATGAAAACAAGAATAAGAACGCCAATGCAATCACAAACAAAACGATATGTTTACGAGGTTCGGTCCCCACGACCTACGTCCCCGCTCCTCACCTCGAGGAGATCTCCACTATCACAACCGGGTTTTCTACGTTCACCCGAACAACGTTTACACCTCACAATACAATCACTATGTAATCACACCTCACACACTAAGTGTTGGTCCTAGCCCGTGTCCTCCTCCTCAAGTGCTCGGTTACAACCTCTCCCTAGGCCCGTCAACCGACGCCACTCCTCTTGGATTCGACCCCGTCTCTCACCACACACTTCTCTCGGTGTACAAGTGTATTACAAGTGAATCCTCACAATTAAGCACAAGATAAATCAATTGATTGTTCTCTAAACAAGGTGAGAACTCAATTAAGCACAACTCTTAGTCACTAATCTCACAACCTAAAATTATACTATGAATGTAAATACAATAAGCTCAATAGGTTGTGTGTGAACAAAGAGATAATAAAATCAACTAAACTCAATATGAACACTAGCTTAATAAAAAGATAATCAAACAATATAAAATATGAAGCTAGATTGAGTTTAGAAAACTTCTCAATAGATCAAGAGATGGAGAGAGAATAGTTGGATGCCCAAACACCAATAGATGATCTCCTCAAGCTCTTGTGAAATTGATTCCTCAAAACAAACTCTCAATTTGCTTAAAAGCTTTTTAAACCAAACTTAAACAAAACCTTAAACAAGTTTAAACCCTTGTTAAACTATTTTTTAAAACAATCTCTTGGAGAGCTTGAGAGTTGAAGACAATGGGTATTTATACCCTCTCACAACTCAGCCAAAAGCCCCCAAGCAAAATGACCAAAAACCACCTGCAACGGCTCAAAAAAGAGCCGTTGGAACTCCAGCGGTCGACCGATGAAAGTCGCGGTCGACCGCAAGCAAGGTCAGAAGCTCAGAAGCCGTCCAGAGAGCCGTCGGTCGACCGGGAGGAAATTTCGGTCGACCGATGGTAAATTTCGGTCGACCGGCGGAAATTTCGGTCGACCGACGGTACTGAAGCAGGTATATCCTATTTTATAAAATCGGTTAAAAATAGTAAAACAGCTCCAAAAATTATGAAATTTTGAGGAACGGTTCTAGACATGTATAAAAACATATTAGAGAAAGAATTTCTGAAAAAGAATTTTCCAGTTGAGAGAAATAAATGTTTTAACACAGAAATACAGTTTCTGAAAATCTACTGTGATACATGATTTTGTAAAATCAATTAGGCACAGTAAATCAACTCCAAAAATAGTAAACTTTTGTGGGAAGTTTCTAAATATGTAGATAAACATGTCAGAGAAAGAATTTTTCAAATATCACTTCTCGTTTGTGAAAACTCATCAGTTTTGTAAAACATGCACGAACATGTGCACGAACGAAAACGTGAATTTGTAAATTCCTTTAAACATAACAAATCAATTCCAAACTTGATGAAACTTTGAGAAATATTTGTAAATGATATTTTGAACATGTTACAAAAAGAATTTTCCAATTTGCATTTCTCAATTGTGAAATCTCATTATTTTGCAAAAGTATTCAAAACATGAAAAACCCAAAACCATGCATGTATATATATAACTATATATATACATAGAAACCAAATACGTGTGTGTATATTATATTGAGCTTAGAGTACTTAACACACATAATATAAAACCTAAACTAAATTACCCAAGCAATGATCTTGATCTTCAATAAGCTTGACTTGGTAATCTCGCGGATGAAGCTTGAACTTGGATCTTGAACTTTGAATAGCAAGGCTTCACCGACATTCCGCCAACCTCTTTTTGATATGATCTTGTAGGCTTAATCCATCCAACCTCCAACTACGTTGTTTGTCTACAATAAATACGATAACACAAATACTAGACAAACAACATTAGTAATAAATTGTTTGTTAAACATCATCAAAACAAGAAGGCCAACAGATCCGGATGAGGACGACAAGTATTCCTCGAACTTCTGCTGGTCGAACTCGTATTCGACCTCCTCCACGACCGGGATTGAGATCCACGGCTGCGACGCTCCAATCTCGACAGCGAGATCGGCGGCTCCCACTGTGGTCGCCAGATTGTTCGCGGTAAAAATTGCCTTCATTGAATTCATTGTTATCTTGAATAACTGTTTTTCGGTTACAAAAGATCCGGTCTTTTTTTAGATCCGGTTACAACGAAATCAAAGAAAAAAGAAAAAATTACAACTTTCCTTTTACAACTTTCCTTTAGAACAAATCACGAGCTCCTGTTTTGCGGTCTCTTGTTTGTGTGGGTTCTTTGCCGACGCCGGGGTTAATCCGTGGACCACCGCGCGATCTAGATCCGGTCGGATCTACACGATTCGACGGGTATTATTTTGCGAAGGAAATAATAGCCGGGGGGGGGGATTAGTTCACCAAGGAAATAATCACCCTTAATTCTCGGGATCAAAGGCCGAGCTTTGATCCGGAGTATGATCTCGTGTAGATCTCAGATCTGATCTTTACCTCTCTCGAACTCCTGCCTTTTGTGACGTGGACGCTCGCCGAGAACCAGATCTGAATCTTCAAGTCTTCAAGTCTTCAAAACTCTGAGCTCAATCTTCAATTCGGCAGAGTTTCGGCTCTCAAAGTTCCAACCTTTACAAATTGTATCCGCTTCGTCCGTGATTCGGTTATGCGGTTGATTGGTCTGAAATCGATTTGTTGACTTGATTCCTGATTTGGCAATAAATCCGATTCTGAGTTCGATTCCAAAACTGATCGTGACTCGATCGTGATTCATCCGAGGTCGCCCGTGGCGTTGCTCTGAACCCCGATTTATTCTGAATCTTGATTTGGAAATCTGGATCACGATTAGGCAGTAAATCGGCTTTGGTGTCTGAGTTCGAATCCGTTATATGGTTGAATGACTCGTTGACTCCCTGAACCGTTGGTTTGATTCCGCACGCGAGTGGATTTATTCCCTCGTTCGCGTGCGGTTCGTCAGCTTCGTAGTCTCGTTAATCCGTTCCGTCGCACATTGTTTGGCTTCGGTGTTGACGGGTTAACGATCGTGCTTAGATACGTCGCCCGATGGTTCATTAGTTCGTGTTGAGCCCTGTTAAGGGACCTATAAGCAATTTTATATGCCTACACCCCAAACGGCAAAATCCTCTGGGTTCATCCCGACCTAATTGAAGACGATCAGTGGACGACTTCCTCGACCAAAAAGGGCAAAGGCAAGTCTTGCAATGCTACCTCCGCGATCTTCGAAGAAGATGGTAATGAAGCTCCTACATTTCCGCTCTCCGAAGAAGAACAAGAAGTCTTCGCCACTAGAAGCGAAAATGAGTATCACTTCAACTATCCATCACCTAGTGATCAGTTAGCTGAGCAGGGGGTGACGAAACGGGGACCAGCTAAAACTCTCACGGAGCTGGGGGTGATTACGACTCCTAGACCGGTTGAAGAAGCTCGACAATAGCCGGTTGATAAACAGAAAGAAAAGAGGCCCAAGGAGGTTCAGAATCTGAAGCAGTCTCGTTTCAACCACCCGATTGGAAGAGATAAACCGGAAAGCTCAAACACTCCGCACATCTTCGATATTATGGCTCAGCTAGCTATCATTCCAGCACAGATAACATTGTATGAGTTGCTACGGCTATCTAAAGAAACCAGGGAAGCCTTGCAAGAAGCCTTGGCTAATTCAGAAGTGTTCCTTACTCGGATCAAGCCGGCACCTGAAGAGCCAGAACTGTCAATTCAACACTGCAATATAGTGGGTAAAAACCTTCCCTGCATTACCTTCACCAAAGAGGATATGCAGACGAAGAATTCGAACCATGATCGACCCCTATATTTCGTTGGGTACATTGGCTCCAGCAAAGTCAACCGAATTCAAGTGGATCCGGGTTCTGCTGTGAGTATTATGCCGCTGCGCTTGATGCATTTCCTCGGGTGGTCGCGGATAAGCAACCATTCAAAGGGTATGAGAATTATTTCACTGATTCTCTCCTTTATGGTAACGAATCCGATACTGAATCATCGGCCCATGGCACGGACAGCGGAGAAGAAGCTGATACCGAAGCCGGATTTGATTACAATGGAGGTTATGTTTTAAACGACATTGTACCCTTTGTAATCAACCTTGACGATGAACAATCGTCAGAGGGTAGTTGTAACTGGCAACTTGCCAATAATAAAATAAATAATGATTTAGAGTACTCCCTGTCTCTTGATGATGTGATAAAAGAATTGTATGATAATCCTGATCTATATATGCCGCTTCGATCGTCCTATATAGCGAAGGAACGCCTCCAGCATTCTTTCGGGACAACCCTGGTCATCCCGACCAAAATAGGAGGTGAAAAGAAGTGATTTACGGTAAAGGAAAAAGCTCTCCATTATCAGATCATTTCTTAAGGGAAGATGAGAATGATGACAAACCTGGTCAGCATTTATCTAAGTATAGTCCGGAAGCGCGCAAGCTCATGGAAAAATAGGGATATGATTTCACACTCGGAGAAGGTCTATACTTCGCTCGAGGTCCTCGTATTCCAGCCAAAGAAACCGGACGATTATTATAAATACAGACGAGGGTTAGGGTATGAATCTTCTTCAGAAGACGAATGTTGCTGGTTAATTAATAACCAATCATCTGAGCAATACAAAGATGGGTACTCGTCAGATTCCTCAGAATGGGATTCCGATACAAGTCTGGGGGAAGCATTCAAAGCCCTAATGTCGAACATGACTATAGCTGATCCGTCTACAATGGAGAACGACGAGCAAATGTCAACTTGGGAAGACCCGTGGGTTCATCACCTGAACATGCAGTATGGTGATAGGTTTGAACAGAGAGAACCCCCCACTAAAGATAAAATAGTCCAAGTCAACATGGGTGACGAGGCCAACCCAAAGCCGATATTCATCAGCGATAGTCTTCCCTCAAATGAGAAGGAGATGGGTGACGAGGCCAACCCAAAGCCGATATTCATCAGCGATAGTCTTCCCTCAAATGAGAAGGAGGAATTAATTGCTCTCATCAAAGAATATATTGACGTCTTCGCATGGAACTATGAAGATATGCCAGGGCTCGACCCCAATGTGGCAATGCACCGCCTCGATATCAAGTCGGATGCCAAACCTGTCAAACAACAGCAAAGACGGTACCGTCCGCAGATTATGGAAGCCATTGAGGCAGAGGTTAAAAAATTGATCGAATCAGGATTTATCCGAGAGGAACAACATCCAAACTGGCTAGCCAATATTGTTCTAGTCATGAAGAAGAACGGTAAAATCAGGATTTGCATCAACTTCAGGGACCTGAATACAGCATGTCCAAAAGATAACTTTCCTCTCCCAATCACAGATGTCATTATCGACAATACGTGCGGATTTGAGAGAATGTCTTTTATGGATGGTTTTTTAGGATATAACCAAATCAAGATGCACCCAGATGATGAGAAGCATACAGTGTTCAGAACGCCCCTCGGTGTCTTTTGCTACACGGTGATGCCTTTCGGTCTAAAGAATGCAGGCGCCACGTACCAGCGAGCAATGACTAAGATTTTTCAAGAACATCTCAGGAAAACAGTCGAATGCTACGTCGATGATTTGGTTGTAAAAAGCCGCAACAAAGAAGATCACATCAAAGACTTGAAGACGATGTTCGATCTCATGCGGAGTCATCAATTGAAGATAAACCCCACTAAATCCTTCCTTGGAATGTCCAGCGGAAAGTTTCTTGGATTCGTCGTCACCACTAAAGGTATACATATCGATCCTGATAAGGTGAAGGCGATACATGAACTGAAACCCCCTAGAAACTTAAGAGAACTCAGAGGATTGCAAGGGCGTTTAGCTTACATCCGGCGGTTCATCTCAAATCTTTCTGGGAAGTGCCAACCATTCTCTAAACTAAACAAGAAAGGGGTGTCATTCATCTGGGACGACGCCTGCCAAAAAGCATTCGAATATATCAAAACCTATCTGACGAATCCTCCTGTTCTCGTTGCACCAAAATTAGGTAGACCGTTCTTGATTTATCTCAAGGCGATGAACCACTCGATAAGTGCTTTACTAGCACAAGACGATGATAATGGTCACGAACAGGCAGTCTATTACCTAAGTCGGACATTGATAGGCGCCGAGTCTCGATATCCGATGATTGAGAAAGAATGCCTCGCATTAGTATTCACAGTGCAAAAGATGCGGTATTACTTGGTTGGGCAGACGATTTACGTCATTTCTAACGTTAATCCAGTACGGGTATTTATGACGCAACCGGCCTCTATGAATTGGCGGTTAGCGAAGTGGGCCCTTCTCTTGTCCTAATATGATTTGCACTTCAAACAGCAGAAGTCGATCAAAGGACAAGCAATTTGTGATCTTTTGGCGGCAAACCCGGTTAACACTACATCGCACCAACAAGTATGGCAATTATACTTCGATGGTGCTTCGAGAGCAGTTAATAGGGCAATAACCCCCGGATGTTCTACAGTCTCCTCCGGAGTTGGAGTTGTCTTAGTTTCCCCGGGGAAGCATGTGATGCCTCGGGCTTATTCACTGACTAGTCTGTGTTCCAATAACGTAGCAGAGTACAACGCGCTTCTCATTGGACTCAGTTTTGCCAAAGAGCTGGGGGTCGAATATCTCGAAGCTTTTGGGGATTCTCAATTGATAGTCAACCAAGTCCGTGGAGAGTATGAAGTCAGGAACCAAGACCTGATCCCGTACCACCAGGAGGCCATCAAAATGGCAGATTCTTTTGAAGAATTCTTTATTGAATACATCCCTCGTCTCCAGAACGCTTATGCGGATGCACTGGCAGCACTAGCGGTATCACTTGCGCAGCCTCCCGAAACTGAACTACTAGTCACAGTAAGGACACATCAGCTCTGCATACCCATATACGATATGGATATTGGAGAAGAAGATGATAGAAACACGAACGCCAAGGAGGTGAATTCAACTCAAATTGGGTCTGAGTCCCGAGATTGGCGTTTTCCTATCATCGACTACGTCCAATATGGTATTTTGCCAGAGGACGTAAAAGAAAGGGAATCAATCCGCCGAAGAGCTCCAAGATTATCGATCCGTCGAAGAGCACCAAGGTTCTTCTATAATACCGAGACCCATACATTATACCGTAGAGGGTACGATGGTTTGTTACTCCGATGCCTTTCGAACAAAGAAGCAGAAGAAGTTCTTAAGGAGGCACACGAAGGAGAATGTGGCGCGCATCAGCCCGGTCCCAAACTGTATGATCGCATCAGAAGAATGAGATATTTTTGGCCAACAATGGTTCATGACGCAATCGAATACGCCCGAGAGTGTCATGCTTGTCAAGTACATGCAAATTATATGCACCAACCACCAGAGCGTCTACACACGTCAACCACGCCTTGGCCAATCAAGACATGGGGTATGGACATAGTCGATCCTATTTTTCTCCCTTCAGTCAAAGGTGATCGATTCATTCTAGCAATCACAGATTACTTCTCAAAGTGGGCTGAAGCAATTCCACTTAGAGAAGTGAAGACGAACAACGTTATCAGTTTCATCAAACATCATGTCATATACCGACACGGCGTGCCAAGACGGATCATTCATGACAACGGTCCACAGTTCATAAGCAACGCCTTCGTCAGGTTTTGTGACAAGTTCAAAATTCAAGATGTTTCGTCAACATCTTATTATCCCGCTACGAATGGATTAGCTGAGGCGTTTAACAAGACGATCATTAAGATCCTGTCAAAGCTCGTGAAGACCAATAAACGAGACTGGGACGATAAACTCGGTGAAGCACTCTAGGCTTATCGTACCACCATACGCACACCTACGGGAGTTACCCCATATTCGTTGGTATACGGATGTGAAGCTGTGCTACCATTGGAGATCCAAATTCCATCCCTTCGGATCGCCCTCACGACTGAGATGACGATAGAAGAACAACATCAGAAACGTCTCGAAGAACTCGAAATGTTGGATGAAAAGCGCTTGGAAGCTCAACAACACATTAAGTTTTATCAAGCCAGAATATCTAGGGCTTTTAACAAAAGAGTCCGACAGAGAAGCTTCAAGGAAGGAGATCTGGTCCTCGCTGCTCGCCGACCGATAATCCTCAACTCCAAGAAGAAAGGTAAATTTGAACCCAAATGGGAAGGACCGTTTGTGATAGACACAGTCTACTCAAACGGCGCATATCGCCTGATTACTCAAGAGGGCGCCAGGCAATTAATGCCAATAAATGGGAAGTTCCTGAAAAAGTACTATCCCTAGTACATTCAGGATAACCCATTTACCGGGAAGTTCCTTGAAGAATATTACACTTAATATTCTAGAGGATAACCCAAAATCATTTTCACCACCAAAATCCCTCACTAATCAATTTCAATTGACAGTGAGTCCACCAAAAATGGCTTTCTGGCCCTCTTGACTCTTTCCATGAACAAGAGGTCCACTTTCAGTTCAGAGTCCCCTTTCGATAAACGAAAGAACTCCCTTCTTTTTCTCTTTGGTTAAGCCTTCTCATGGTTATAACCGAAGTTGAAATTTCACTTCGATAAACGAAAAACTCATCTTTCATACTAGATAACCAATCCTATAAAAGGTAAGTTTATCTAGATCTTCCAGATTCTCGGAGTGGAGATCCCACTTCTAGTTTCTTTTGCGCTGGAAATAGAATATAAAATTCTTCCTTTCCAGAATCAAGGAATAGAATATAAAATTCTTCCTTCCTTGTATTCGGGTTCGCCTTCACCCTAAAAGAAGACCGGGAAATAGAATATAAAATTCTTCCTTTCCCACACCAACCTTTTCCAAGAATTTATCAAAACACCAAAATCCATGCCTTACACGCATGTGGAATTTCATCCTGAATCCTAAGAAAGGATATGCGGACGCCTAACACGCGTCGCCGGTTTAGTCTTTCTCCGTGGAAGAAGACACCAGAGTTCGATTCTGGGGTATTCTATCCTGAAACCTAAGTAAGGATAAGTCAGCGTCTAATATACGTTGCCGGGTAGTCTATTCCCGTAACAATGGCGAAGTCTACGTATTCGAAGTCGTAGCAGCGAGTCTAAGGGAATTCATTCCATTAGCACAACGTCACATGCGGAACGGATTTAGACAATCCACATGCTAGCCCGACTCAAACGGTAATCGGTAAAGGCTAATCAAATCCGTTGAAGGCTGGGGGTTAGCCAAAAATCCTAAAGTCAACGCTAACACGCGTCGCCGGGTAGTCTATTCCCGTGAGAAAGACGAAGTCTACGTATTCAATAGCGTAGCACTAAGAGCGTTAACTCTCTTAGCACAACGTCACATGCGGAACGGATTTAATAATCCGCATGCTAGCCCGACTCAAACGGTAGTCGGTAAAGGCTCATCAAACCCGTTGATGGCTGGGGGTTTGCCAAAAATCCTATAAATGCGAGAGTCACTGACGCATCAGCTTCATTAGTTGGTCTCGTGATTTGAGCATCCAACGACTTCGGGATAAGATCTGTATCCACAGACGAATCAACTTTAATAGTTGGTCCTGTAGCCCCAGCATTTGGGACCACCGCGCAACAACAACTTAAAATCTTAAACTGTGTAGACACAGGGTCAACGCCGGTCAACGCGTAACCCTAGGTCGACGCCAGTCAACGCGTTGCGATCAAACAGTCAACATACGACGTTCGAAACCCTAGGGTCAACGCCGGTCAACGCATAATCTTAGGTCAACGCCCATTAACGCATTGCGATCAAATAGTCAACGTACGACGTTCGAAACCCTAGGGTCAACGCCGGTCAACGCGTACCCCTAGGTCAACGCCAGTCAACGTGTTGCGACCAAAAGTCAATGAACGGTGATCTGAAACCCTGAGTCAGCACGATGTGACGAAGATAGTCGGTTCTAAGCTAACCGCAGGTCCTTTACACTGACCAGGCTAAACCAGTCCTGAACCAGTCCTAAACCAGTCTTGAACCAGGCCGGTTCAGCTCATCCTTAATACTCCAATAAGGTATACGAGTATAAACTATTCCCTATTTTTGGTTGAGAAGTTCCTGGAGAATATTTTTCTAAAAAATATTCTTTAGGATAACTCAACGACACTACGCCGGACAACGCGTTACCAACAATCGATGGTTAGTTCTATGTTGAAACAATAAACACGAGCTAAATATCAGAAAATCAGGAATTGACTTCAAGTTCAAAATTCCGACAACGGTCAGACAATAAATGCAGCACCGGAACCCTTGCAGACATTCGACAAAGCACGGAATAGCCTGAAGGCATTCCAAGGTCCCGTTACACCGACTGAAGGTTGGGACAATCATATCCAAAGTATTCCAGACTCTTCTATAAAAGAACGAGGCTGAAATACTTTGGAGGGGGTATCTGTAGGCGTATAAAACTACCTATGGGTCCCTTAGCACAGCTCGACACAGTGATTCGACAAACCAACGAACCATCGGGTGACGTATCTAAACACGATCGTTGGACCACAATGCCGAAGCCAAGTGACATGCGACAAAGCGGATTAACGAGGCGACAAGGTTAACGAACCGCACGCAAACAATGGAACACATCCACTCATGTGCGGAATCAAGCTAACGGTTCGGTGAGTTAACGAGTCATCCAACCGTAGAACGGATTCGAACTCGAACACCGAAGCGGATTTACTGCCAAATCAGGATCTGGACTGCCAAATCAGAGTTCAGATCAACGACGAAGCTCAGATAAACTGCAAAACCGGAAAACGGACACCACGGCACACCATTGGGAAGACTCAGCCAAAACCGAGCCGCTCGGGTGGCTCACCGAGCCACCTAGGTGGCTCGGTGGCCGAGTCACCTTGGTGGCTCGCGGCCGGAGCCAACAAATGGTGGCTCGGCCCAAGCCACCATTGGTGCTCACCGAGCCAACTTGTGGTGGCTGGTGGCCGAGCTACCAAGAGGTGGCTCGACCATGGCCGAGCACCCTTGAGTGGCTCGACGGCGAGCCACTTGGGTGGCCGCCGAGCCACCTTGTGGTGGCTCAGTGGCCGAGTCACCCAAGTGCCGAGCCACCTGGCTGAGCCACGAGCAGATCTGGCCCAGATCTGAGCCCGAGATCGCTTTCAGTGCCTATAAATAGATCTGGATGCTCATTGTTTTGGAGGTTGGAACTTTTTGAGGCGAAACTCTGCTGAATTGAGATCTCGACTTTGGAGTTTTTTGAAGCTTTGAAGACTTGGATTTTCAGATCTGGTTCTTAGCGAGCATCCACGTCAAAAAGGCAGGAGTTCGAGAGAGATCGGATCTGAGATCTGCACGGTCACCCTCCGGATCAAAACTTGGTTTTTGATCCCGAGAAGGCTATTATTTCCTTGGTGAAATAGTACCCCCGGCTGTTATTTCCTTCATGAAATAATACCCGTCATACCGTGTAGATCCGACCGGATCAAGATTGCGCGGTAGTCCACGGATTAACCCCAGCGCAGGCGAAGAACCCACAAAAGCGAGAGACCGCAAAACAGGATCTCGCGATTTGTTTAAGGAAAGTTGTAATTTTTATTTCTTTTTCTTTGATTTCGTTGTAACCAAATCTTATAAAAAGACCGGATCTTTTGTAATCGAAAAACTATTACTTAAGAAAGCAATGACATCAATGAAGGCAACTTTCACCGCGAACAACGTTAACCTAGGGTTTCAAATCACCCGACATTGACTTTTTCATCGCAACGCGTTGACTAGCGTTGACTTAGGGTTACACGTTGACCGATGTTAACCTAGGGTTTCGAATCACTCGACGTTGACTTTTTTCATCGCAACACGTTGACTAGCATTGACCTAGGGTTACACGTTGACCGGTGTTGACCTAGGGTTTCGGATCGACCGGCGTTAACTTTTCATCGCAACGCATTGACTGCGTTGACCTAGTGTTACGCGTTGACCGGTGTTGACAATGTGTTGGCTGGCATTGACCTAGGGTTACGCATTGACCGGCGTTAACCTAGGTTTTAGATCGCCTAGCGTTGACTTTTTCATCGCAACGCGTTGACTGACGTTGACCTAGGGTTTCGAATTGTCTGGCCCAGCGTTGACTTTTGTGTTGATTTTCATCAGAATAACCAACCACCGGTGAAATTAGGCGATATAGGCTCATAAAAATACCCGGGGGGCTCGACCTGCCGTCCAATGGCCGAGGCAACCCCCCCCCCCTCTTTTTTGGTTGTTCTCTTCTTGTACTCTCATCCCCTTTGCTTCAAAATTCAAAATGGGACTCTTTCCCCCTAAAATTCCTCTTTCTTCTTCTTCTTATCCAAACTCTTCCTCTAAACCCATCATTTCCTTTCTTCAAGAACTCTTGACCCATTCAACCTCTTGCATTTAAAAACCTTTGTCATCCCCTAAAAAATTTGGATTTTATCCCTTTATTGGCCAAAAATCCTCTTCTCTCAAAGCTAGGGTTTGAGGAATCTCCATCTTCAAGATATGGGCTTTTGAATTGGGTAAGTTTCTTTTTAAAAATCCTCATTGTATGTTTAATTTTGATTTAAGAATCTATGGATTTTGTAGAAAAGATTGAAAATTTATTCTTGTAATGTGGGTATGTAATCAAGAACTCATGAATTTTTATGCAATGATTATAGCCTTTGTGAAAAAGATTGAATCTTGGTGATGGGTTTTGAAAGTGGCCAAAATTTTGAGGGGTTTTATGCAAAAAGGTCAAGGCCAAAATTTTGGGGGGTTTTGTGTAAAATAGGGCTGAAATTTTGAGGGGCTCTTATGCAAAAGTGGACTGAAATTTTGGGACTAGGATTGTATATCCATTTGGCCACAACTTTGAGGGGTGTTTTATGCAAAAAAAGACCACTAATTGTTGAGGGGTTTATTTGCAAAAAGTGGTCAAAATTGGTTGGGGGACTTGTTTGCAAAGTTGCTAAAATTTTAGGGCTGAAATTTATAGAGTTTGGACTACATACCCATGACCAAAAGTTTGATAGGTGTATGTGCAAATTAGACCGAAACTTGTGGTGGTGTTTATTTGCAAAATTGGCCGAAACTTTGTGGAGAGGTTTATTTGCAAAATTGGCTGAAATTGTGAGATATTGAGGACAATGGTTTTCTTTCCTCAATCATGGCCAAATTTGAATGTGTTCGTGGCTAAAATTTAACCTTGAACATGAGGGGTATTTTGGGTATTTCACCCAAAAGTTAATGAACATGAGGGGTATTTTGGGTATTTCACCCAAAAGTTAATCATGAAGGTTTTAAATGCGATTTGAACCCATTGTTTGCATGCATAAAAGGTATTTCACCCAAAAGTTAATCATGAAGGTTTTAAATGCGATTTGAACCCATTGTTTGCATGCATAAAACTCATAGGTTTAATTAGACGTCAACTATAAAATCCTATACTGTTTATTGGACTTTTAGCTAAAGTTCGTAATTTCCCTTTTAAATTTCGGGTATTTGGATTTATGATTGTAGCTGATCCGTTGATTTTCGTTGCAGGTTAAGCATGTCTCCGCGCTGACCACGATTCCATAGGAGTCACTCCTCTTCTCAGCATAACGAGAGGGAGGCTCACGTAGCGTTCTCTTACGGGGGTGAGCTTTTATGTTTTCTGTATCCTCGCTTGACCCCTTCGCGGGTCATTCGGGACGAACTGATGTCCTCCTTCACGGGGATTGAGGTTTCGGGATGACTCGTAGTTCTATCATGCCCTCGCTTGACCCCTTCGCGGGCCATTCGGGAAGAACCGACGTCCTCCTTGGCAGGGATCGAGGTTTCAGGATGATTTGTTATTCTATCATGCCCTCGTTTGGCCCCTTCGCGGGTCACTCAAGAAGAACCGACGTCCTCCTTCGCGGGAATCGAGGTCTTAAAAATACGTGTTTTGCTTGGCCAATTCACGTCTTTCGGCATATTGGGGTGATTTCGAGTTGTATTACACTACGTGGGTCTGCGTACATTACCACGTTGCTTACGTGATGATGTATACCATTTTTCCGGTGTCGGACACTCGAAATCGTCTCACTAATCACTCAATGAATGACTCTATCTCGCTAGCTTGTGAGATAAATTCAGTCATTGTATAATTCATGAATAATTTTCTGATTCCACGTTTATTTTGCTACAGTTGAATTCCCCGCGGACAGCCTTCCTCCTCATGCTACTAGCGGTTGCAGTGGAGAGAGTTTTGCTTCTGTTGTTGATAGGCAGGTCATTGGTCCGACTCCTCAGTTTGATAAAAGTCGTTCCGAGGGGTTCTGTCGTTTGATGCGAGATGGGGGCCGCCGTTCACTACGCCAGTTGATTACTGAGGCCACCTTCGCCGAAGTTTCTATTTCCACTCAGGCTTTAAAGAAGCATGGTTATTTATTTGGGGACCATGTTGAGGATCCGGCTAAGCTGATTCTTGATGATGAGCACTTGTTGAATAATGATGAATGACTCCTTCTATATGTCCCTTCTAATCCCCGTCAGCATTCTCTCACTCACGTGGAGACGTAGGCTGTGCGGCGACAGATGTACTAGAATCTTACAGATGATCATGACCGAGTTCATTGTGGATTCATTTCCCATCATAAGACCCCAGGTTCTGATGGTTATAATTATATTCGCGGCCTTCGACCAGGGATTCTGGGCCTTGATATCGCACCACCAGACGAGGTCTCAGGAGTCGCCCCTACTGTGAGGAATCGTTTGGCCAAGCTTGGGAGGAAGTTACCTCCGACAGAGTTCAGATGCTTCGGTTATGCCTATTCGCCACCCAAAAGGTGGTGGACTCATATGACCAGTTATGTCTTGGGACATTGGGAGAGTGATTTGAGAGGCAGTGGGTTGTATGCACCCATAAGAGCCACCATGTATGGATTCCCGGTCAGCAGTCGCCACTTCCTAGCTTTATTAGAGACATATATCCCTGACAGTAACACTTTCTTGACCTGCAGTGGAGAGTTGGGGTTAGCTCTGCACGAGATGCACAAAGTTTCTGGTCTTCCGAAGATCGTTGTGAGTTGGCCCCTTTGACACCTTCTGCCATCAATGAGTTAATGGAGAGGTCCGAATATCATTCCTTTACTATCGCTGGCGCTGAGGGAACTTTCCCTGTGGGAACCAAGTTTCGGACATTCCTTTGTCACGCTCAGAAGTCCATTCGGCCCAGGACTCTGCTGGCGGGCTATCTCGCCCTCTGGTTGAAGAAGTGCGTCGTTCCATATCAGTTTTCTGACACCTTGCCTATTGAGGTCCTTTTCCCCGCCGTCCAGCTAGCTTACGGGAAGGAACTTTCTCTGCTTTCGGCGATGATTGCCGGTATTCATTGTGGGCTTAGGTATTTGGTCGATGGTCTTACACATGTGGGTTCTGAACCGTCAACCGAGCTTTTTTCTGTAAAGGTCGAGCTTCCGCATACATACTTGATGGCGTGGCTTGTTCTTTACCGTCCTGATTTGATGTCGGTGCCTAGTACTGTTGATGCCTCCATTCCTTTTATGCAGCTGTTAGAAAGGAGCAAGTGGTTTAGGAAGACATTCACTGATGTCCAGCGAGAGCTTCAAGTTTGTAAGAGTTGGGAGTTCTTCAAGTGTTTCCCTCGCTTCTTGGGCCGCTATGACGACGTGTTGATTGATGAGGAGAAACCAAGGGCCGGTTGGACTTCTCTTGACGCTGGTTGCTTCCGTTGGTTGGTGAACATCCGCGTTAGATATCTCATCCTTCGTATGAAGGGTCGTTGCCAAATAGATCCTTATCTTCCATGCCACTTCGCTCGCCAGTTCGGTTATGACCAACTACATGTTGGGAACCCGAGTCGAGGCTTGAGGACTGAGGGGGGCCTTATTGATGGCGTCCGAGCATGGCTTCGGACTATGATGGGCTGTACTGGAGCCTATTTCGCTCTTCCCTCATCCAAGCACAAACCATTACTTACTTTCCTTAGCTACAAGTGACTCCTTTCTACCAATGAGTTTCTAGATGTGAAGAGCCTCTCAGAGTTGGAGGCTAAGCACTTGGTTCAAACTACTATCAAGGCTGCTCGTAAGATTGGGCTTTCAAAGAAGCAGGGGAAGAAACCTGCCAAACCCTCCCGTTCGAGCAGAGACAAGATGGTGGATGATGAAGAGCTCCTTTCTATCAATAATGAGGATGAGACGTCTGAGGAAGAATTTATAGACATGGATACTGATGAGGAAGAATCTGATACAGGTCTGTCAGACTCTTTCTTTTCGGACTTAATGGATCTAGCATTTTCTTATTGGCATCAACGCTATATCCTTTCTAGATCTCGACTGGCTTTTCAAAAGTCGGAACGAAAGGTCTTATTTACTTACCCTAACAAGATGACTCTTGTCACTCCAGGTAGGATGGTTGATGAGCACGAGCCTCTTATTTTTCGTTATGCGAGATCATAGCCTAACGCCGAGCTTCTGCACAGGTTAAGATGCGTACTAAGTCTACACATGAGCAACCTGCTGGTCCTATAGGGATTTGTCTTCCAAAGCGGAAGAAGACCGATCATAAATCGCATATTGGTCAACACGCCCTCGGAGCAGAGTCACGAGGTACTACTAGCGGAGAAGAGGGTAATGATCTACTATCTTAACTACTTTAAAATAGTACTCTTTTGGATTCCCTGAATCTAATCATGTTCCGTGTTTCAGGAAGTCATGACATAGGTGAACTTCCGCAAGACTCTGTATTCTCTGATCCTGGCTATTTGGATAGCTCGAGCTTCGTGCAGTAAATGTACGATGCTATTCGTGATGAGCCTATGGATGTTGAAGCAAACAGAGATGCCACGCAGGCTAATAGCGTTGAGCCGGGGATTCCATGCCCAGGTTTATCTAACTTCGGTAATACACTATTTGAGCAGCAGTTAAAGGAGTTAGGTAATTCGGAATTTGTTCCCCCTTTAATCACTTCCGCGCTTCATTCTCTTCTAGACAAATTGAAGAACGCGGGCGCGAATATTGGGGCAGAAGAGCCTTCTACCACCGTTGTAGGTATATATGAGTTCCTCCCTCCCCCCCTTTTGTATATGTCCAGCACTTAAACTCTTATGTAGGTATCGCGCTAGAGAGGCTGGTCGAGGACGAGACTGTAACGCCCATGGGTTCACACAAGGCTGCAGTCCAAGGTAAAACCAAGAATGTCAAACCTGCCATGCACCACACCATGCAATAACATATCTCACCATCATAATTACTATCTCTCTAGTAGAGTCAATAACAGGTGTAGGTACAAAAGCAAGTAAAAGATAATACAAGAGTCAACTGATGAAATAATAGAGATCAAATTAATATTTCATCATCTAACATACTAAAGTACAAGTCAATGTCTGAAATGAATAAACTAGAACTTCTCAACAAGTCTCAAATACAAATGTCTGAATAAAAGGAAATAAGGCACACAACCTTTTCAACTTCTAGAATAAACTCTCAAATGTCTAACAAAAATCTACCGTGGAGTTCAAAAGAAAAATATAACTAAAATAAACGGCTGAAGCTAAAGTGCGTCTCCATCAACCTGCGACTCTCTGGGCTCCTGGGTCGTTATCTGAAAGGGGGAGGGACAACGAGCGTCAAAGCGCTAACGAGCAACATCACAACAAACCCCAAGGGAAAGGGCTCGTTGTATACAGAAAATACAGTTATAATATATATATATATATATATATAAATTGCTGAGGAAAGGGCTCGTTGTATACAGAAAATACAGTTATAATATATATATATATATATATATAAATTGCTGATCCTATTTAGGTAATTACAACATGAGCATAAGTACGTCAAGCGAAATAATCCAAACAAGGAAACCCTCATGTATACCATGTAGCTCAAATTGTAAATACATATGTATAAGAGGATTTTAGTATTTAGGAAATTACAACACGAACATAGTTACATCGAGCGAAATAATCCAAATAAAGAAACTCTCATGTATATACCTTGTATCTCAAATTGTAAATCCCTAGATACCAAACCCAAAATCTAATAACCAAAAAGTCAACTAGTTGACTAAAAGTTAACTTTATGGGAAAAAAATTGGAATTCATTTCCTAAGCACATAGCATTCCGATTTTACCGATATACATAACCGTTTATGTGTATCCGGTAAAAAAATCATATATGTGTATCAATCATACGTATCACTATATAAATTGTGTTTCATAGGATTCAAGTACGCGCTTGGTGTGACTCTAGGGCCCAACTTTAAGACTCAGCAGTGGATCATATCCACAAGTACAACAGAGGTGCTAGCTACACATGAAGACTACCCGGGTATAAGTTGTGATAAATGTCTGCAAGATGCTTACACAATTTTATCAGGACCACTCAGTGATAATACCGTACAGTTCGGTCTCTTCGTCAAACCATGTCAAACTATTGAGCCTAGGGTATGGAAAACTGTCAAACCCTAATAGCTCAATTAGTGTTTATATAACCTATAAGATCAAACTGACACTCAGTTTATCTTATTTACCTCAGCCAAGGATTTCCAGGTTATAGTTATATCAAACAATCTTATGATATTAACCCTCTATACTGGGAGAGACGAATCCCATATTAGCATCTCAATATCTACTTATGCCTCGGGATGTACCCAACAAGAACCGTTATGCACAACTCGATAAGAACTGTGGTTAGGTAAAAGTCTAAGTACACCTATACTGACATGTAAGATATTGCAGTCATGTCTCAAGAGACTACTTTGTACTATATCACTTGAGAACTTTTATTTGATAGTTAAGTATAATTAACAACTATATGTTCTCAGTGAGTCGTTCAGTCAACTCATTCACTAATGAGTCACTTGTATACTATATCTTGATGTCTCACATCAATAATCCAAGAGATGGATCATCATCCTACCAAAGGCGAAATAGAGTATACACTAGTCTTCCCAAAGTGATGATGTCCCATTTTTAACACTTATTGACTAGGAACATTTTAGAATATACGTCAGCGACAAATCAGATCTCTTCATTACAGTCATATCTGAAATGTCTGATAGTCTGGTATCATTCTAAGGACTTTATCTGTATTAAAATATCAGATAAATTTGACTAAAATAGCTTACTATCATTTTGAACAAGGATGTTATATTCATATAGGTCCTATTACAATAAACAATTATTGCCTGCAGGGCACCTATATCTAACAGATCAATCTTCAAGAAAACAGCGCTCCCTGCAACTGGTCGAATAAGTCATCAATCCTAGGTAATGGGTGTTGGCCTTCTTGTTTTGATGATGTTTAACAAACAATTTATTACTAATGTTGTTTGTCTAGTGTTTGTGCATTCCTATGTTTTGTAGACAAACAACGTTGTTGGAGGATGGATGGAATAGAGCTTCAACGATCATATCCAATGGAGGTTGGTGGAATAGTGGTTGAAGCTATGCAAATTCAAGTTGAAGATCCAAGTTCAAGCTTCATCCGCAAGATTACCAAGAAGAGCTTATTGAAGATTAAGATCTAGCTTGGGTAACTTAGTTTAGGTTTTATATTATGTGTGTTTAATACGTTAAGCTCAATATCTATACACACACATTTTATTGGTTTCTTCGTATATATATATAGTTATATATATATATACATAAGTTTTGGTTTCTATGCATATATATAGTTATATATATACATACATATGTTTTGAGTTTTTATGGTTATATATATGAAATTCTATATTTCATATTTTCTATTATGTTTTTGAAAACATTGCATAGAATATGCAATTTTGTGAAAATATTGTATTCTTAGTTTATACCGGTCGACCGAACCTGAGGTCAAAAGTTCACTGGGCGACAGAAGCCTGTCGGTCGACCGGTACGGTCGACCGATGAAAATATTCGGTCGACCGACGAAATTTTCGGTCGACCGACGCCGTCCAGTTCAGCTTCCAACGGTTAGTTTTTTAACCATTGCCTTGAGGTTGTGTTTTGTCTTTTGCTCAGGTTTTTGGCTGAGTTGAGAGAGGGTATAAGTACCCCATTGCCTTCAACTCTGAAACTAACCAAGAGAGTTTTAAAACAAGTTTAAGAAAGTTTTAATCAAGGGTTTAAGTTTGTTTAAAGTGTGTTTATAAGCTTTTAAGTAATGTTTTGGGGGTGTTTTTATTGGTTTTTGGGGTTGTTTCATGAGCCTATATATACCCCATGCCCTCATACCTCTAAGGTAACTCAAGAAATGTTTTAAACAAGTTTAAAGAGTTTTAAACAAGGGTTTAAGTGAGTTTTAGTGTTTGTTTGGTTTGAAGATTATTTTCACAAGTGGAGGAGATCATCTTCTTGTTTGGGCTTCATATCTCCATCTCTCCATCTTGATCTAGAGAAGTTTTCCTAAACTCAAGTCTAGCTTTTATTTATAATTATTTGTTGATTATCATTTCTATTAAAGCTAGTTTTATATTGAGTTTAGTTTGATTTGATTTACTCTTTGTTTGCACACACAACCATTGAGCTTATTGTATTTGCATACATTATATAATTGGGTTGTGGGATAGTGTGACATTGAGTTGAGCCTAATTGAGTTCTCACCTTGTTAGAGAGAACAATCATTTGCTATATTGTGCTTAATTGTTAAATCACTTTGTAATACTCTTGTACACCGAGTGAGGAGTGTGTGGTGAGAGTCGGGGATCGTCCCAAGAGGAGTGGCGTCGGTTGACGTGCCTAGGGAGAGGTTGTAACCGAGCACTTGAGGGAGACACGGCTAGGTCCAACACTTAGTGGGTGTAGAGTGTGATTGCAAGAGTGTGAGTTGTAGAGTTTTCGGTTAGCTAGAAAACCGAGTGTGTAGAAGAAGTTCCGGCTTCCAAACCGGATTGTGTTAGTGGATTTCTCCCCGGGAGTGGGGAGCGGAGACGTAGGACGGAAGGTCCGAACTCCGTGATCATATAGTGTGTTTGAGTGTGCTTTGGCGTTCATTTATATTCATGCTCATATCTTATATCGCCATTGTCATTTACTCTTAGTTCATATTATCCACTATCTTGTTTATCTTATTTATGTTTATATCACCCTTAGTTTCATATCCTTGCATATAACTCATAGTATATCTCATTGCTAGGATATATCCCTTGTTCATATTGTTTATCCTAGCTCACATATCTTGTTGTATTTTATACTTGCTAGGATAACGTATTAATTAATTTTAATTGGCATTTAATCGGATTGGATTAGCATAAGACCCTAATCACCCCCCCTCTAGGGTCTAACAATGGGTACCTATTCCGGATAGTGACCTTGTCCAACTCTATAATCAATGCACAATCACATACTACCATCCTTCTTCTTCACAAAGAGGACTGGTGCGCCCCATGGAGAATGACTCCGATGAATAAAACCCTAAGCTAACAACTCGACCAACTGGGTCTGAAGCTCCCTCATCTCAGCTAGTGTCATACGATAGGTTACACGGGATATCGGGGTTGTGCCTGGCTACAACTCAATACAAAACTCAACCTCTCTCACAGGAGGTAGTCCAGGTATGTCCTGAAAGACATCCTGATACTCTGAGACAACTCTAGTCTTTAATAAATCAACAACCTGATCCCGTCGCATCACCTCCTTGATGTACGCCAGAAATGACTCTGCAAAACAGTTGCCCTAAGAGGTTGCCACAATCATCTCTGACCCATCGAACGCCCGCAAATTGACTGTCTTTGTAAAGTAGTCAATTCTAACATGGTAGGAAGACAACCAATCCATACCAAGGATGACATCGAACTCGGACATATGCAACACTATCAAATCAAAAACAAACTCTGACTCATCTAGATTGATAGTACACCTCCTACAAACGCTCTCCAGAAGCGATATCTCACCTAAAGGGGTGGAAACTGATAAAGGGGTGTCTAATGGCTAAGCTATGAGCTGGAGTCTAGACATAAAATCATACGAAATGAAGGAATGCGAAGCTCCCGAATCGAAGAGAATACAGGCAGGAAAAGAATTCACAAGGAACGTACCCTCCACTACTACTCCGCTAGCTCCATGATCACACGGTACTACCACATATACTCTGTCTGTGGCTAAAGTCTGCTCTGCTACTAGTGCTGGAGAATACGAAACTATCTTCCCCTGAGGAACCTCCTGAACTGCACGAATCTGTCCCTCGGTCTTCTGAGCTGCTGGTGGTGCCTCAAGCCTTATCTGTTGGCCCTAGCCTCTGACCTGAAGTCTCTGCTACTACTAGTTCGGGCCCTTGCCCTGCTGAGCTCCTGCTGGTGTACTGCGACACTCCGATGCCTTATGTCTGACCTTACAACAGCTATAGCAAACTACCTAGAACTTGCGCTGCTGATGCGCTCTCTGATCATGTTGGGATTCTTTCTTATGAGGACCTTACTGTTGCTATTGGGATCCAGAAAAAGGTTTCTTGTTCTTTCCCTTATCCCCGGTCTGTCCTGCCTTGGTCTTCCCTTCCTTATCCTTCTGGAACATGGCAATCTCAATCACCTGAGAAGTGGCGGCCTCAGCTACCTCCCGAACTGAATAGAACTTCCTCGAGACGAGGTATCAACAAAGATTAGGGCGGAGCCCTACTAGGAACATCTGAGCCTGTCGCTCTTCTGTCTGCCACATGCTCGTGAAGTGCAGCAATTCCATAAATCTACTCTCAAAATCTGCCACTGACATATCCCCCTGAGTCAACCAGGACAACTCAAGCTCCTTCCTCGTCCATGCTGCAGAAGAAATATACTGTCCATCGAAGAAATAAACAAAGTCCTCCAATGTGAGGGTCATCCGGTGCTCTCGAATGAACTGGAGTCGATACCATCTCCCGGCGTCTCCCTTCAGACTATAGGATGTCAATATCTGCTTCTGTACTGAATCCACATTAAGTATGTTGAGGGTGTTACTCACATCCTCCTTCCACTTATGGGCTATAAGAGGATCTGATGATCCCTGAAACTCTGGTGCCCTCATCTTCTGGTACCTCTCTACCATACGGAGCCAAGCCTCCTGCTCTGTGGCTCTATCCGGAACGGCTGGTATCCCCTGTGGCTGATCTGCTGGTGGTGGTGGTGGTGGAGTTGGTGGCGCGACATGATTTGTCACAAGCTCCTCAATTGCTGCTATCCTAGCTACGATGGGAGCCATTAGATCTATCAGGTACTGGGGAGCCTGCTGCGGTTCAGGTGGTGCCTGCTATTGCTCGGGTTGAGCTTACTGTGGCTCAGGTGGAGCCTACTGCGACTCTGCCTGTCCAGCCCTCCAAGTACGAGGTCTATCACGTCCTGCCATCTCTCTGATCATAAGAAAATAAGAGTTTATGAGTCAAAATAGACATATACACATACATAGAATATCACAATATGATTTTCACAACAATTTAGTATTCACACAAATACTTTAAATTTACACAAAAATAGTTGTCATAAAAAAATATCCTCAAATTTTGAGATATTTGAATATATCGTCCTCACTCATACTAGGGAATCCTTACGGACTGTATACATGAATCCTAAAAAACTCTATCCTAGCTCCATGACTCGACACAGGATGATCCTAAGGATACTAGAACTAGAGCTCTGATACCAACTGTGACGCCCCTAGGTTCACACAAGGCTGCAGTCTAAGGTGAAACCAAGAATGTCAAACCTACCATACACCACACCGTGCAATAACATGTTTCACCATCATAATTACTATCTCTCTAGTAGAGTCAACAACAGGTGTAGGTACAAAAGCAAGTAAAAGATAATACAAGAGATGACTGATGAAATGATAGAGATCAAATTAATATTT
>NC_033796.1:75538478-75560935 GCF_001876935.1 Asparagus officinalis
GGAACGGCTGGTATCCCCTGTGGCTGATCTGCTGGTGGTGGTGGTGGTGGAGTTGGTGGCGCGACATGATTTGTCACAAGCTCCTCAATTGCTGCTATCCTAGCTACGATGGGAGCCATTAGATCTATCAGGTACTGGGGAGCCTGCTGCGGTTCAGGTGGTGCCTGCTATTGCTCGGGTTGAGCTTACTGTGGCTCAGGTGGAGCCTACTGCGACTCTGCCTGTCCAGCCCTCCAAGTACGAGGTCTATCACGTCCTGCCATCTCTCTGATCATAAGAAAATAAGAGTTTATGAGTCAAAATAGACATATACACATACATAGAATATCACAATATGATTTTCACAACAATTTAGTATTCACACAAATACTTTAAATTTACACAAAAATAGTTGTCATAAAAAAATATCCTCAAATTTTGAGATATTTGAATATATCGTCCTCACTCATACTAGGGAATCCTTACGGACTGTATACATGAATCCTAAAAAACTCTATCCTAGCTCCATGACTCGACACAGGATGATCCTAAGGATACTAGAACTAGAGCTCTGATACCAACTGTGACGCCCCTAGGTTCACACAAGGCTGCAGTCTAAGGTGAAACCAAGAATGTCAAACCTACCATGCACCACACCGTGCAATAACATGTTTCACCATCACAATTACTATCTCTCTAGTAGAGTCAATAACAGGTGTAGGTACAAAAGTAAGTAAACGATAATACAAGAGTCAACTGATGAAATAATAGAGATCAAATTAATATTTTATCATCTAACATACTGAAGTACAAGTCAATGTCTGAAATGAATAAACTAGAACTTCTCAATAAGTCTCAAATACAAATGTCTGAATAAAAGGAAATAAGGCACACAGACTTTACAACTTCTAGAATAAACTCTCAAATGTCTAACAAAAGTCTACAGTGGAGTTCAAAAGAAAAATATAACTAAAATAAACGGCTGAAGCTAAAGTGTGTTGCCATCAACCTGCGACTCTCCGGGCTCCTGGCTCGTTACCTGAAAGGGGGAGAGACAACGAGCGTCAAACCACTAGTGAGCAACATCACAACCAACCCCAAGGGAAAGGGCTCGTTGTATAAAGAAAATATAGTTATAATATTTATATATATATATAAATTGCTTATCATATTTAGGTAATTACAACATGAGAATAAGTACGTCGAGCGAAATAATCCAAATAAGGAATCCCTCATGTATATACCATGTAGCTCAAATTGTAAATACCTATGTATAAGAGGATTTTAGTATTTAGAAAATTACAACATGAGCATAGGTACGTCGAGCGAAATAATCCAAACAAGAAAACCCTCCTGTATATACCTTGTATCTCAAATTGTAAATCCCTAAATACCAAACCCAAAATTTAATACATGAAAAATAATAAAAGAAGACAAACTCATCTCAGAACTTAAATACCAGGTTATGTCACAACCCATATAAGTGTCATGTCCAGCCTATGCAAGTATAGGTGTTAATTTTAAGGTCTAAACTGATGTCCAACACATGGACTAAAACTAGATGTAATGAATGCCCAACACATGGGCTGCATATGAAAGTTGTCCAACACATGGACTGAATGTGACAAATGTCTAACACATGGACTCCACATCATAATAGCCCAACACATGGACTAGATGAAATATATAAAAGATGCATATACCCTAATGCCTCATGTGTCTCGGTATGCAACCCTAAGCTCGTGTCCGCAAATCATCTCACGTGTAGCGATACAAAATAAACCTAAATTTTGAACATCAGGTATTCGAGGTGACTCCTCGTTCATATTAAAGTATGCAACTACAATAAACATGCATAAACAGTCTCAGTTAAACTGAAACAACCCAAATAGATCCAACCCGAGGAAAATAGGAAAAATTCCTCGTCAGTCGACTCATAAGTCGACTAGGATTAGTCGACTCATTGGTCGACCAGACAGAACAGAAGAAAAGAAAGAAGGCTAGAAATTTCCCGTCAGTCGACTCATTGGTCGACTCATCAGTCGACTCATAAGTCGGCTGATAAGTCGACTCATTGGTCGATTGAGCAGAAATTTCCCAGTTTTCTATTTTCGTTGATTTTCTGCAAAAAAATTTAAATCTAAAATTTCTCTTCATTATTTCCAGCAATTATAAACATAATTCCTACATATATATGTACCAAACTAAAATGAAAATTTGCATGTGATTACTTACACAAAACCCTAAATATATGTTTTCCATATTTAAAACGCATTGAAATCAATAAATCACATGAAACCCAAGTTTAAACAAATTCTAGATCTGGATCTACATTTACAAAATCGTTGGTGAGTTTCTATTAAACTAAAAATGTAGATCTTGATGCTCATAATATAAAGTATCTATCTTTATGCACAAAATACGTTTTAGGCTCAAGAAAACGAAATAAAACTTGAAGAAAACTATACAAACAATGGGTGAGAGCTGGGAGAGATGTTACTCGCCTCTGGTATGCTGCACAAACTCCTGGATCTGAAAGAGGACGATCTCCTCCGTTGCACTGCACAAAAATCCCGTGCAAACCCCTTCGAAACTCCTCCAAAACGCCAAAATCCGAGCTAGGGTTTGAGAGGGAGGGAAAGAGGGGGGCTAGGGTTTTGAGTTTTGAAGGTGTTTTCGGGTAGGAGAGATATTATATGAGTGGTCAAACCCGAAGCAAAAAACGAATAGACCCGCAAACTAAAAGAAAATCCAAAATCAACCCGTCGGTCGACTTATCAATCGATTCATAAGTCGACCAATTGGTCGACTCATAAGTCGACTGAGCAGACATTTTCCAGATCCGTGCATGTTTTGCTAATTTGCCAAAGCCAATGCACAAAACCCTATAAAAACACACTTATACATATCAAATAACTTGTTATCAAGTATATCTATGACCTTAAGTCATTTACCACAATAGAATTATCTATCACCAATAATTCACATATACTTCTAATAAAAATACGGGGTTTTACAGAGACTTTTCATGACATGGGTCTTGGGGGATTCAGCGAACACATGTATGTCTCAGCACCAAGTTTCTCGGGATCCGACACAAGATTGCTAGTTTAGATGTTGGCGGAGCAGGCCACCAGAGAGGCTGCAGGACCATCCTTCGAATGTGGTTCCTCTGCAGGTATGCATCTAGTTTCCGACATTGTAATTATCTTCATTTGTCGAGACCTCTATTTGACCGATAGGGAATTCTAATTGTAGGACCAGCCACCGGGACTAATACGGCTATGGTTTCTAGCATCCCTAGTTTAGCTGAGGATGATGGATTTGCAGGTATGCATATAATCCCCTTCACCGTCATTCTTTTTTTATCCAAAATCTCTATTAGACTAATAAAGAATTGTAATCATAGGACCAACCGTCATGACTGATACGACGACGATTCCTAGCATCCCTAGTTTGCCTGGCGGTGGTGTATCCTCTCCAAACCCAACGGGCATTACAGAATTACCTAAAGGAGTTGATAAACCGTCGACAATCACACCTGCTAGCATTCCTGAGCCTGCTGAGATTAGATTGACAGAGCCTATCATAAGATCTCAAACCGAGGGGACCCCTGTTGGTACTGGTATGCTCATAATTCGCTCTGAATTTCCCCACTATATTCTAGAGTTTCTTACCCTTCTGCGCCATTACTTGTAAGGTCTCCACTATCTCCGTATGAGCGTGTCCTATCCCTTTTAGCCGATCCTGATCCTAGCAGAGACATTTTCCGAGTGGATCTTGGTTATTTCGCCAATTTTTTTAACGGAATGATCGAGAAACTTCTTCATCAGGGATATTGCTTCGATCAGTTCAGGCATTCCCTTGCTCGACACATGACGATGATTAGAGAGGAGGGATATCCTGAGCTAGCTGATTCTCTCACTACCGACTTTGTTGTTCTATAGTGTGAATTCCGAGAGTTAGAGGAGCTGAAGGCTAGTGGGGCTTCTTCCTTCGTATCTTCTCAGTTGGAGCATAGACTGACACAGTGGCATGATCTCAGATCTTCTATTGGTAGCGAGCTTCAGTCGCATGAGAGTTCCATCGCACAAATGATGGCTAGTCTTGCAAGGAAGGATATGGATAGAGCCGAGTTACTCAGTTCTTTAGACTCCAACCGTGAGGAGGTAGCCAGGTTGAAGATGGCCCTGATGTACGCTGAGGAGTCTGGTGCTATCATTGCAGATGAGCTGGCTGGTTTAGAGAGCTCTCGCGGACAGATACTTGAGAGACTAAAATCTACGCAGGAGAGATTGATGAAGCTAAAAGGTGAATCCACGAAGATCTTGAGCAGTTCTGAAGATTCTGTCCGAGCTGATCTGCAGGCTGCGCTTGAGCAGGGTTATGCAGATAGGCTCTCTAGGTTGGAACTTCACATTCTCGGTCGCTGATTGCGTTCGGACCGATGAGCTTTATCATTGTATACTTTGACTTGATCTATTAGTAAAAACCCAGTATTTGATTTATTATACTCATCTTTCATCATGATGTTTCTTTGTTGATTGTGAACTCAGTATACATAGTGCTTATAGAATTTTTGACAAATCCTCAGCCATCAACGGATTTGATGTGCCTTTACCGATCACCGTTTGAATCGGGCTAGCATGCGGATTGTATAAGTCCGTTCCGCATATAACATTGTGCTAAAAGGATTAATTCTTTTAGTGCTACGATTTGGAATACGTAGACTTCGTCTTTATCACGGGAATAGACTACCCGGCAACGCGTGTTAGGCGCTGACTCATCCTTACTTAGGATTCAGAATAAAAGTCCCCAGACTTATATTCTGGTGTCTTTCCATTCGATGAAAGATAAAACCAGCAACGTGTGTTAGACGTAGACTTAGGATTTTTGGCAAATCCTCAGCCTTCAACGGATTTGATATGCCTTTACCGACTACCGTTTGAATCGGGCCTGCATGTGAATTATTAAAACCCGTCTCACATGTTACGTTTGTGCTAAGAGAGTTGATTCTCTTAGACTCGGTGCAATGATTTTGAATACATAGACTTTGTCTTTGTCACGGGAATAGACTACCCGGCAACGCGTGTTAGGCTCTGACTCATCCTTACTTAGGATTCAGGATATGGATCCCCAGACTTATATTCTGGTGTCTTTTCATTCGGGAAAAGACTAAACCGGCAGCATGTGTTAGATGCAGACTTATCTCTCTTTTAGGGTTTGAGATAAAATCCACGCGCATGAAGCGTGCGGATTTGAAGTTGAGAAATGTGTCTTTTCTAAGGGTAAAGACAAACCCAGAGCGGGAGAGGAAGAATTTTATATTCTATCTTCCAAAACTGAAGAGGACGGATTTTATATCCTATTTCTAGTTGCGGGGGAAACTCAAGGTGGGGTCTCCACCTTAAGAATCCAAAAAGGTGAAACTAAGAGTGAGATCTCCACTCCGAGAATCGAGAAGATTCAAACAACCCTAACTTTTATAGGATTGGTTGCTTAAACTGAAAAGAGCTCTTCGTTTTTCTAAGTGAGATCAGAGTTTGACCCTAACTTTTATAGGTTTGGCTGAATAGGTTTGAGGCAATCGTAACTTTTATAGGTCTGATTGCTCAATTGAAAGTGGACCTCTCATTCATGGACAGAATCGAGAGAGGATTTTGGTTTTGGTCCTAACTTTTATAGGTTTGACCAAGAAAGCAGAAGGAGTGGAATACAGATAGCAGTGAAAATGCTGATTTGTACTAGCCACTCAAAAGAGGATTTCGATGCCAAGTGATCAGTACTTAACACGCAAAATTTGAAATTGCCAAAGATTGGCGGATAGGATTTTTTGGTGGACTCACCGTCAATTGATTTGATCGGTGAGGGATTTCGTGAGGAAATATTGCTCTTGTCAAAAATGGTCAAATCTCGTCTCAGCAAAAGAATTCATGAGGGTTGGGGAATTTAATCTCGAAAATGAGATAGATTCCATCATTGAGGACACTTCGAATCCAAATAGGGATTTCTTGCTTATCCTTTTTATAACTACCGGATTATCCCTAAGAATACCCCACTTAGTATTCATCCGGAAACTTCCCGTGATATGGGTTATCCCAAACGTACTAAGGGTAGTACTTTTTAGGAATTTCCCGTTTATCGGCATCATGAGTCGAGCGTCTTCCTTGGTAATAAGGCGATATGCGCCATTCAAGTAGATTGTCTCTACTACGAATGGCCCCTCCCATTTAGGTTCAAATTTGTCTTTCTTCTTAGAATTAAGGATCATAGGCCGTCGGACAGCTAAGACCAAGTCTCCTTCTTTAAAACTCCGTTGTCAAACTTTTTTATCAAAAGCTCGGGAAATTCTGGCTTGGTAGAACTCAATGTACTGCTGAGCTTCCAAGCACTTCTCATCGAGCATCTCGAGTTCTTCGAGACGTCTCTGACACTATTCTTCAGTTGTTAACTCTGTTGCAAGAGCGATCCGTAGAGATGGAATTTAAACTTCCAATGGAAGAACGGCTTCACACCCGTATACCAGAGAGTATGGGGTTGCGCCAGTAGGCGTGCGAACTATGGTGCAGTATGCCCGTAGAGATGCACCTAGCATATCATCCCAATCTCGTTTATTAGTTTTCACGAGTTTTGATAAAAGCTTTATGATAGTCTTGTTAAAGGCTTCCGCCAATCCATTTGTTGTGGGATTATAAGCTGTCGATGAGACATCTTAAACTTTGAACTTCTCGCAAAATTTGATGAAGGTGTTACTGACAAACTAGGGCCGATTTTCATGTATAATTCGTCTTGGGACACCATATCGGTAGATAATATGGTGCTTGATGAACGCAATCGCGTTGCTCGTCTTTACTTCTTTGAGCGGAATGGCTTCAGCCCACTTGGAGAAGTAATCGGTACTTGCCAGAATGAATCTATCGCTTTTGACTGACGGAGGATTTATAGTACCAACAACGTCCATTCCCCAAGTCTCAAAAGACTATGAGGTAGCCGAAGGATGTAGATGCTCCGGGGGTTGGTGCATATGATTTGCGTGTACCTGACACGCATGACACTTTCGGGCGTACGCGACAGCATATTTCATCATGGTGGGCTAAAAATATCCCATCCTTCTGATACGGTCGTAAAGTTTAGGGCCAGGTTGGTGTGCACCACAAGCCCCTTCGTGTGTCTCTCTAAGAACTTCTTCTGCCTCTTTAGTGGATAAGCAACGTAATAGTAAACCATCATACCTCCGACAATATAACGTTCGACTCTCCATGTTATAGTAGAATCCCGGTGCTCTTCATCGGATTGAGTCCCTTTCCTTCACGTCTTCTGGTAAAATTTCATGCAAGACGTAATCGATGATAGGAAAACACCAATCTCGGGGTTCGAACTCAATTTGAGTTGAATACACTTCTTTAATATCATCTCCTCCGTTGTCCACAACGTAGATTGGTACGAAGAGTTGGTGAGTTCTCACCGTAACGAATTGTTCTATTTTGGGAGGCTGTGCCAGAGATACCGCTAATGCTGCTAACGCATCCGCGTAGGCGTTCTGTGAGCGTAGAATGTATTCAATAAAGAATCCTTCGAATGATTCCGCCATCTCAACGGCCATCCTATAGTATGGTATCAAATCCTGTTTTCTGACCTCATACTCCCCTTGAACCTGTTTAACTACCAGTTGGGAGTCATCGAAAGCTTCAAGGTATTCGACCCCAAGATCTTTAGCAAAGCTAAGTCCAATAAGCAGCGCGTTATACTCAGCTACGTTGTTTGAGCACGGCTCAGTCAGCGAGTAAGCTCGAGGCATCACATGTTTTCCTGGGGAAACTAAGACAACTCCAACTCCGAAAGAAATCTTAGAACATCCAGGAGTATTTGCTACATTAGTTGCTCAAGAAGCACCGTCGAAGTACAAATGCCACACCTGTTAATGGGAAGTTGCGTTGGCTTCGTGGGTTTCGTCTGGCAAATCATCGTACACCTCCACAGTATTCGTAGTTAGGTTAGCTGCCAGGAGATCGCAAATAGCTTGGCCTTTGATCGACTTTTTTTGTTGGAAGTGTAGGTCGTATTAGGACAGAAGCAGGGCCCACTTCGCCAGGCGCCAATTCATGAAAGCGGGTTGCGTCATGAATACTCGGATTGGGTTAACATTGGAAATAACATAAATAGTCTGTCCGACCAAGTAGTGCCGCATCTTTTGTATAGAAAATACCAAGGCGAGACACTCTCTTTCAATCATTGGGTACCGAGATTCGGTGCCCACAAGGGTCCGGCTCAAGTAATATATTGCTTGTTCGTGACTGTTATCGTCGTCTTGTGCAAGTAATGCACTTAACGAGTGGCTTGTCGCCTTGACATAAATCAAGAACGGTTTGCTCAATTTCGGTGCAATGAGCACAGGGGGTTTCGAGAGATATTCTTTAATATTCTTGAACACTTTTTGATAGGCGTCGTCCCATATGAATGACACGCCCTTCTTTGTAAGCCTGGAGAATGGTTGACATTTCCCCGAAAGGTTCGAGATGAACCGACGGATATAAGCCAACCGTCCCTATAATCCTCTGAGTTCCTTAAGGTTTCTCGACGGTTGCAGCTCGTTAATTATCTTCACTTTATCAGGGTCGATGTGAATACCCTTGGTGGTGATGACGAATCCAAGGAATTTGCTGCTGGACATTCAGAGGAAAGATTTGGTAGGATTCATCTTCAATTAGTGAGTCTGCATCAGGTCAAACATCATTTTCAAGTCTTTGATGTGATCATTCTTATCACGACTCTTCACAACTAGATCATCCACGTAACATTCGACAGTCTTCCGGAGATGCTCCTGGAAGATCTTTGACATGGCTCTCTGATATGTGGTACCTGCGTTCTTTAAGCCGAAGGGCATAACTGTGTAACAGAAAACACCAAGGGGTGTTCTAAACGCGGTATGCTTTTCATCATCTGGATGCATCTTTATCTGATTATAACCGAAAAATCCATCCATGAAGGACATTCTCTCGAATCCACACGTATTGTCGATGATAACATCTGTGATGGGAAGAGGGAAATCGTCTTTTGGGCAGGCGGTGTTGAGGTCTCTAAAGTTGATTCAAATCCTGATTTTCCTATTCTTCTTAAGAACTGGGACAATATTGGCAAGCCATTCAGGATGTTGCTCCTCCCTGATAAAACCCGAGTCGATAAGCTTTTTAACTTTGGACTCGATTGCCTCCACAATTTGTGGATGAAACCGTCTTTGTTGCTGTTTGATAGGTTTGACATTCGGCTTAATATTGAGGCGATGCATTGCCACATTTGGATCGAGCCCTGGCATATCCTCGTAGTTCCAAACAAAAACATCAATGTACTCCCTGATGAGGGCAATTAGCTCTTCTTTCTCATTTGGCAGGAGGCTATCACTAATGAATATCGGTTTTGAATTATCCTCATTGGCCATATTTACCTGGATTACTTGGTCCCCGGTAGGGGGTTCCCTTTGTTCAAACCTATCATCGTACTACATATTCAGGTGGTAAACCCAATGGTCTTCCCAAGTCGGCATTTGGTTGTCTTCCTCTATTGTGGAAGGGTCGACCGTGGCCATGTTCGACATTAGCCTTTTGAACATCTCTCCAAGACTAGCGTCAGAGTCCCAGGCTAAAGAGTCAGAAGAATATCCGTCTTTATCCTTATTAGCAATCTGATCAATGACCTGCCAACAACACTCATCGTCGGATGAGGAGATATAGCCTAAACCTCTTCTGTGGCTATAATAGTTATCGGGTTTCCCTTTCGGTACATAGGCCATACGAGATGGAACTCGCGGACCTCGACCAAAACAAAGACCCACTCCAAGTGCGAAGTTATATCCGCATCTCTCCATGAGATTACATGCTTTTGTGTTATATCTAAATAAATGAGCGGCCGGTTTATCATCATCGTCATCTTCTTCCAAGAAGTGATTTGGTATTGAAAATTCCTTCCCCTTACCATAGATGACTTCTTTTTCACCCCCTGTCTTTGTAGGAATGACGAGCGTTGTTCCGAATGAATCCTGAACATGTTTCTTCGTCATGCAAGATGATTGAAGTGGTACATACGAGTTAAGGTCATTGTATAATCCCTTCATGATATTATCAAGACACAACGAGTACTCTAAATCATCATTTATTGCTACTTCTTCAGCAAGTTACCAATTACAACTACTATCCGATGATTCTCCATCGTCAAGATTGATTACAATGGGTACAATGTCATTATGTACAAAACTACTATCGTAACCAAACCCAGCTTCGGTATCAGCTTCTTCTCTGCTGTCCGTGCCTTGGGCCGATGGTTCAGTATCGGATTCAACATCATAGAGAAGAGAGTCAGTAAAATAATTGTCTAACCCCTTAAACGGTTGCTTATCCACGACCACCGTCTTGACCTCATTATTAGTGTCTACATACTTAAGACACTGATGGAGGGTAGAAGGGACTATAACGTTACCGTGGATCCAAGGTCGACCCAACAGTAAGTTATAAGAGGTATCTGCATCAATCACATAGCATGTGACTTCAGACTTCAAATCTCCAATCTGGCACTTTACCCGGATTTTAACCAATGGTCTGGACCCACTAGTGTTAAATCCATAGATCGTAGTGCCCATAGAGGCCAACTTACTGGCTGGTATTTCAAGATTGTACATCAATCGGACTGGCATGATACTAACAGCGGAACCCGGATCGACTTGGATCCGGTTGACAACACTCGAGCCTATGTGCCCGGTGAAATACAAGGGTCGGTCATGCTTTGAATTCTTTGTTTGTATGTCCTCCTTGGTGAAAGAAATGCAGGAAATGTGTTGTGCCGCGAGGTCGCAATGCTGCACTGAAGGTTCTGGTTCTTCAGGGGATGGTTTTGTCTGAGTCAGGAAAACGTCAGAGTTGGCCAAGGCTTCTTGTAGTGCTTCCCTTGTGTCCTTCGAAAGATGTAGTAACTCATATAGAGTTATTCTAGCTGGTATATTGGCTAACTACGCCATAATATCGAAGCACTGTGGAGTGTTCGAGCTTCCTGGTTTGTCTCTCCTAATCAGTTGATTGAATCAAGACTGTCTTGGGTTTTGGCCCTCTTAGTATAACAGCTCTTTCTCCTTTATCTTTTGCTGAGTTTTTTTGACTGGTGTCGTGGGAGTCGTGACCGCCCCTATTTTCGCTAATGTCTTGGAGGGAATGGTTTTAGTTACCCCCTGTTTAGCCAATTGATCAGAAGCAGTCAAATATTTGAAATGGTACTCATTTCCACTCCTGGTAGCAAAGACCTCTTGCTCGTCTTCGGAGAGTGGGAAAGTAGGAATTCCTTCATCATTTTCTTCTGGAATAGCTGCAACTCCGTAACAGGACTTTCCTTTCCCCTTTGATTTCTTCTTAGATGACGACCCAGCCCATTGTTCATCTTCGATCAAATCAGGATGGACCCAGTGAATCTCGCCATTTGGGGCTGTGTGTGGCACAAGTCCTTTCTGGCATTGTTTGTAAGGATCGTCGTTGATGGTCTTCACCGCTACATTTATCACGGGCTCAGGATGGAACCAGTTCAAAGGAATAGATCCAAAGCTAATTGATATGTCATTTCTACCCACCTTCTTCTCCTTGGCTGATTTCACCGTAAGGACTCCAACATCGATCAACGCTTGGATCTTATCCTTGAGGGCGTAGCATGATTTGGTAGGATGATGCATCGCTCTGTGGAATGTGCAGTATTTCGGGTCATTAACCTTCTTAGCGTCTTTCTGATCCTGGATTGGAGGTAACTTGATTTTGTTATTCTCCATAAGGTGTTTGAAGAGACCAGGAACTTTGTCCTCCCTAAAAGAATAAACTTTCAAAAATTTTGGTTCGGTAGTCTTTGGCTTTTGTGACCTCTGTTGTCATTGCAATTGTTGAGGCCCCTTTTGTGGTTGTTGTTGTTGTTGCGGTTGCAATTCGAACGTCTTGTTTGCATCCACCGCATTTGCTTGGGCTTTCCCTTTACCTCGAGGAACAAAATTCTACTTCGGGGTATTAGCCGCCGTTTGACCTCCTTCGACCTTCTTCCTTTTGAGGAAACGCTCGGCTCGTTCTCCTTGTACTTTCAAGTCCTTCTAAGTCTTGGACGACACAATTCCCATAGCTTCCAAGATATCTAGCGAAAGGTTGTTGTGACAAGTCTCGAGGATAAAACTTTCACTGACCGGATCTTAATAATTCATTGCCTTGTTCCGGAATCTTTTAACGAAGTTCTCCACCAACTCTCCATCCTTCTGTTTCTCATCGAACAACGTTCCGATTGAAACTTTGGTATCATCATCGAAGAAATTCGTAAGAAACATGTCTTCCATGTCGTCCTAACTGTTGATACTCCCCGGCTTGAGGCAGCGATACCAATCGAATGCTGCTCTACGAAGAGTACCCACAAATGACCGTACTATTAAAGGTTCATTCCTGGAGATTATCCCCAAATGGGACTTGAAATATATCAAATACTGGATGGGGGAACCCTTCCCGTCGAACGACGTGAAGTTAATCAGATTAAACTTTGCTGGGTATGGGATTGACTCCCATTCCCTCGGGTATGGACATGGTATTCCGGACTTCTTTACCTCCTGAGCACTCATCAACGCATTTTGCTCTCCAAGTCCCTCATTTTTTTATCCTCGCTCATATCTTTCTTCGAGCGATTATGGGAAGAAGTGACATGGTCTTCCTTTATATTGTTGTCATCTGAGGACCCACCCCCAGCATTGTTATCAACGGGAGGGGCTTCCATATTGGCGTTCTCATTCGCTTCCCGATCACTATCAACCTAATTAGGATTATTACGACGGCTGGACTCTCCCTGCTGATTCGTCAGCACCATAATTTGTTGGCTGTGTATATCTCTCATTTCCTTCAAAGCCATCTCTATTTCAAATTTAAAATTCTCCTTCTGCTTGGTTAAATCCTCCTCGAGAATTTTAGCCATTTGTTCGGCATTAATCATGAACGATTCATAAGATTGTCCTACACTGGATGCCGTATCATCAGAAGCCAACGCCGAGCAAGCATCTGACGTTTCGTCATCCGAGGATCGTGACCTTCTGGGTCTAGGTCTGACAGTTCTAGGTCGCAGCCAAGTCATGCGCTGAGATACTTCTGCAAAAGGTTCAGGACTGAAGCGTCGCGTAGATTTGCCATTGTCGACCATGTTAATAGTAACTCACGAGAGCTCGTTACTTGTGTCGGTTGACCTTTTTCTACGGAAACGCCTCGGCTTAGCCTCAGATGTTCTGGTGGAGATTCTTTCAAACACCAAAACCCTTTGTGGAGCCTTATGGCAGCAACATTCTGACAACACTGCCTTGATTATCTTGGTACACGGACAGTGCGAGTCCGTGTCTCGGGTATTTCTTTTTTGGGATTTATTCGCACCCCAAGCCCGATAGTACAACTCGTTGGTTTGATGACCGGAGCAACCCATCGTGTGTTGGCACGACTTCCCAGGTATAACATCGTCATCGGACGGACATGTTTCCCTCTGGGGATATGATGCTTCATTGGCGTCTCCAAGAGTCACTCGTTTAGATTTACGCCTTTGCGAGTGTGAAACTCTAATGGGCTCTTGGACTTCGACTCACAATCCGATGCGGTCGGTCATAGGGGCTTTCTCTTTGTTGTTATTGGGGGGATTAGTTTGACCCCCAACTTGAATTTTTGTTTGGGAACCTTTCAACGGCCCCAATCACTTCTTCACAGGTGCTTTACCTCGATCTTCGGGGAGAGGACCAAGGCGGTCTTTTAGAGAAACTCTACATTTGGTGAGATCCACGCTACCGTATGGCTCCGTCGGAAGTACGGGGATAGGGGAAATGAGATCTGAAGTTGACGAAGACCGAATGGTAACTTCGTCCACTTTTGCCTTAGGCGCTGACTTTGCCTTCGGCACCCACACCCGTTTGTGCTTGGACAACTTTTTAACCGCCTCTTCCTTCTACATTTCTTTTGCTTTTTGCAGAAGGACTCAGGCGTGCGTGAGCAATCCGGGCGCTTCTGGATTCGTTCCTTAAGGGTAGAGCGGGCCCTTTTGACGCGGACCCATTCATTCTTATCTGGTTTGGAGGAGGGGTTGTTTGCTCATCGTTGTTGTTCTCGGTGTTGGCCTTCTTGTTTTGATGATGTTTAACAAATAATTTATTTCTAATGTTGTTTGTCTAGTGTTTATGTTTTCGTATTTTTTCTAGGCAAACAACGTAGTTGGAGGTTGGATGGATTGAGCCTACACGATCATATCAATAGGAGGTTGGCGGAATAGTGGAGTGAAGCAATGCACATTCAAGTCAAGATCCAAGTTCAAGCTTCATCCGTAAGATTACCAAGAAGAGCTTCATCGAAGATCAAGATAGCTTGGGTAATTTAGTTTTAGGTTTATACTTATGTGTAGATACTTTAAGCTCATATATTGATCACACACACGTATTTGTTGATTTTGTTGAAATATAGGTGTTTTTGTGAAAATATTGTTTTATTTGTTTATAGACTTTAATATCAGTTTATACATACTTTATTAAGTCTATAAAATCACTTTATAAAGTTTCAAAACATGGTTTAGTCAAATGACAAAAACAAGTGTGTTTACATTTATATGTTTTGGACTATTTTGTAAAATAATAATATTTTACAAATGTGAAGTGAAATTCTAAAAATTATTTTTGTAACATGTTCATTAACATGTTTATAAACATTCTCTAAAGTTTTACATTTTTTAGAATTTATTTGCTATTTTTAAAGGCACTTCAAAAATCAGTTTTTCTATTCAAAACAGGCCGATACAGTGTTATCAGTCGACTGATGGAAGTTATCAGTCGACTGATAAAAATGCCTAGAATCTTCATTTTGCTTTCTGCATTGTTTTAGTCGACTGATGTGTCGACCGATGTCATCGGTCGACTGATGTGTCGACCAATGATATGTTTTTCAGTTTTGCAGTTTTTGACCAGTTTACTAAATAATTTATTTCTCTCAAATGGGACGTGATAATCATGAAATTATTTTTCTAATATGTTCATTCACATGTCTAGAATCTTCCCTCAAAATTTAATGATTTTCGGAGATGTTTTACTGTGTCAAATCGATTTTACAAAGTTGGATGTTTCAGCAGTTTTCAGGATCTGTAATGTCTGTGTTCAATCAATTATTTCTCACAATTGAGAAGTGATATTTGAGAAATTATTTTTCTACCTTGTTCATCTACATGTTTAGAAACTTTTCTCAAAATTTCATAATTAATGGAGTTCATTTACTATTTTTAATTGATTTTACAAAACAAGATACGCAAAATTCTAGCTCTCTGTAAAATCTGTTTTTCACCAAACGAGGTCATCAGTCGACTGATGTATTTTTTCAGTCGACCAACGACCTCATAATAGCTATAATTTCCAGATTTTGATATATCCGTTATTTTGTCTTTTTTCTTGGTTTTCTTTGGTTTTTGGGCTTTGCCTTATGATCCTATATATACCCCTTGCCCTTTAACTCTTGATCTATTGAAGTTTGATCTACATGTTTTTGAGATTTCTATTGAAGTTTGAGCTTCCAACTATTCTCCCTCCAACTCTTGATCTATTGAGAAGTTTTCTAAACTCTATTTCTAGCTCTTTTATATATTTGATTATCATTGTTATTAAGCTAGAACTACATTGAGTTTAGTTTTGATTTATATCTCTTTGTTCACACACAACCTTTTGAGGTTATTGTATTTACTTTCATAGTATAATTTGGGGTTGGGGGTTAGTGACTAAGAGTTGTGCTTAATTGAGTTCTCACCTTGTTTAGAGAAAAAATCATTTGATTTATATTGTGCTTATTGTGAGATCACTTTGTAATACACTTGTACACCAAGAGAAGTGTGTGACGAGAGTCGGAGATCGTCCCAAGAGGAGTGGCGTCGGTTGACAAACCTAAGGAGAGGTTGTAACCGAGCACTTGAGGGAGACACGTCTAGTTCAACACTTGAGAGGGTGTAGAGTGGGATTACAAGAGTGTGTTAGTTGTAGAGTTTTTGGTAAACTAAAAAACCGTATTGTGTGGTGTAAACGTTATTCGGGTGAACATAGAAAACCTGGTTGTGATAGTGGATTTCTTCCCGGGAGTGGGGAGCGAAGACGTAGGACGGAAGGTCTGAACTCCGTGATCATTTGATTGTGTTTGAGTGTGCTTTGGCGTTCATTTATATTTATGTTCATATCTTATATCGCCATTGTGCATTGCTCATTACTATATCATCCACTATCTTGTTTAGATTATTTACCCTTGTGTTGTTTATATATCCTTGCATATATCTTTATCATATAGGATATATCTCATTGTTCATATTGCTTATCCTAGCTAATGTATCTTATTGCATTTTATTCTTGCTAGGATATCTTGTTAATTAATTTTTAATTAGCATTTAATCGGATTAGATTAGCATAAGACCCTAATCACCCCCCCCCCTCTAGGGTCTAACAATTGGTATCAGAGCTTGGTGCTCTTTGATTTAAGGTCTAATCGCCTTAAGTTAAATATCAAAGTTAGCTTATTGTGCTAATCTAATTTTGAGCTTTATTTCTATCTTGCTTGCCTTTTATATTATGGATATGCATAGTTTAGGTTATGCCATCAATATTTCTCCTAGATTAGATAATTTCCCCTATGCCCAATGGTGTGTTAGATTTAAACTTTTTGTTCAATCTAAACACTTTGATTTATGGAAAATTATAGATGATGCTTATATTGTGCCCACTTTGGAGAAATCCAAGTAGAATAAGAATGATCATCGTATGTTTACAATGAACAATATTTTGTTAGAATATTTGTTAAATGCTTTTAATTCATCTATGTCTAACAAGTTTGTTCATTTTGATAGTGCTTACAAACTTTGGAAATTTATAGAAGCACATCAACTGGACTTGGAGGTGATCCAACAAGCTTTGGAGGATCCGACTTTAAGTTCATATGGAGCGTCATGCACACGAGCACTAGACGATAGCTCTAGTGAGGTTTGCGAGTTCGAATCCATTAATGATTTATCTAGTGATGAACTTGCTTGTGCTAGTGAGAAACTATTGCTTGCCTACAAGAAATTACAAAATGATTTTATTGATTTAAAAAGCAAGCATGATAATTTAGAATTCGATCATGGGGAGCTAGTGTCAAAATTGGATGTCATTGCAAAAGAAAATACCATGCTTAAATAAAACAATGACATGTTAATTTTGGAAAATGAAAAATTAACCACATCTATAACTAGCTTATCTCATGAAAAAGATAATGCCATGTTAGAAGTAGAGAACATACAAAATGATACTGCTTCTTTTTATAAATGACTATTTATATTCTACTTCTAATAAAAATGCATATGTGCCTAAAAATGAAGATTTGAATCTTATGAATAAATGCATTTCATCTTTGGATTCAACTTTGAAAACATGCATTAATAATCATAAGAGGCTTATGAATATGTGTGTCAAGACTAAGTCAAAATCATCTACTCATTATGCACACATGTATAGCAAAACTTATAAGTGTTCAATTTGCGGCCGTCAAGGTCATTTAGCTAAGTTTTTCTATGATGCACACAAACATAAGAACTCTAATGCTCCTTGTGCATCTCATTTAGCTTCTTCATCTTGTACACTTACACATTCACATGCTCATTCTCACAAAGTTCATCATAAGCATGCTAGTGTGTTCTAGTGTGATCATTGTGGTCGTTTTGGTCATTTGGCCAAATATTGTTTTGATTTGAAAAGAAAATCTCATTTGACAAATGTTTCCAATAGACCACATGTTTTTAAATGTGATGTTTGTGGTAGATATGGCCACTTAGGAAAGTTTTGTTTTGATAATGTTTTACATTTGTAAAATAATCTTAAAAGATCATCTATGGTTGCAAATGTTTCCCGTGCACGAGCTAATGGTCCACAAAAACAAATGGATCTCTTTCATTGCACAAATTGCAATCGGAAGGGTCATTTGAATGAATATTGTTTTGACCGTGTTAGTGCACCACATGTGCTCAAGAGGGTTCATAACCCTAGGGCTTTGAGCTTTAATGATAGGGGTCATGTCCCTAAATCTTTTGGTACCAAGAGTTCTTGGGTACCAAAACAAATTTAAATTTTAAACCAATAATTTTAGTGTTCTTACTTTTTCTTTTTTTGGTTTTCAAAATTATGTCTTTAAATCTTTTCATTATGAAAACAAATTTTTAATTGATCAAATCTTTTGTTTTCATGATTATTTGTTTTGATTTTGATAAGAGGTTTGTGTTCATATAACCCTCCGGATTTATTGGGTGTTTATTCCCAAATCTTGTTTACTCAATAGCTAGATATAATTGTCTCTCTTGATTTTTGAAAATCAATGATGATTTGGTTTTATGTTCTTGTATGATTTACTTGTGATTTATGATTTCATTTGAAAACATTTTGCATGATTCTCATGCTCTTTTTCTTTTGATTTCATAAATCTATTTTATACATGGTTTTTTTTTATATTAGTGTAATGATACACTATCTTCATAATGACATATTTATATGTGTCTTCATTGTCTTTTTGTATGTGAGGAGTGTTTAGCATACTTTCTATCTATGCTTGCTCATATATGTATGCCTTAGCATTCATTGCATATATTCATTAAGGCATTTTGATAGGGGGAGCAATCCCTATATCTTTCTATGTGTTATACTCACCTATGTTTATTGATAGGGAGAGCTTTCGCTCTCTTCATTCTTGGTGTTTTCTCCTTTTTGATGTTGTCAAAGGGGGAGAAATATTGTGAGTATATCATTTCTTGCATATATGCATGATATATTATACTTTGTATATTCATTTCCTTTCATGCATATATCATTTTTGTAAATTGTTTGTCATCATCAAAAAGGGGGAGATTGTTGGTCTTCTTGTTTTGATGATGTTTAACAAACAATTTACTTCTAATGTTGTTTGTCTAGTGTTTGTGTTTTCGTATTTTTTCTAGGCAAACAACGTAGTTGGAGGTTGGATGGATTGAGCCTACACGATCATATCAAGAGGAGGTTAGCGGAATAGTGGAGTGAAGCAATTCACATTCAAGTCAAGATCCAAGTTCAAGCTTCATCCGTAAGATTACCAAGAAGAGCTTCATCGAAGATCAAGATACTTTAAGCTCATATATTGATCACACACACGTATTTGTTGATTTTGTTGAAATATAGGTGTTTTTGTGAAAATATTGTTTTATTTGTTTATAGACTTTAATATCAGTTTATACATACTTTATTAAGTCTATAAAATCACTTTATAAAGTTTCAAAACATGGTTTAGTCAAATGACAAAAACAAATGTGTTTACATTTATATGTTTTGGACTATTTTGCAAAATAATAATATTTTACAAATGTGAAGTGAAATTCTAAAACTTCTTTTTGTAACATGTTCATTAACATGTTTATAAACATTCTCCAAAGTTTTACATTTTTTGGAATTTATTTGCTATTTTTAAAGGCACTTCAAAAATCAGTTTTTCTATTCAAAACAGGCTGATACAATGTTATCAGTCGACTGATGGAAGTTATCAGTCGACTGATAAAAATGCTTGGAATCTTCATTTTGCTTTCTGCATTGTTTCAGTCGACTGATGTGTCGACCGATGTCATCGGTCGACTGATGTGTCGACCAATGAGATGTTTTTCAGTTTTTTCAGTTTTGTAGTTTTTAACCAGTTTACTAAATAATTTATTTCTCTCAAATGGGAAGTGATAATCATGAAATTATTTTTGTAAAATGTTCATCTATATGTCTAGAATCTTCCCTACAAATTTAATGATTTTTGGAGATGTTTTACTGTGTCAAATCGATTTTACAAAGTTGGATGTTTTAGCCGTTTTCGGTATCTATAATGTCTGTGTTCAATCAATTATTTATCACAATTGGGAAGTGATATTTGAGAAATTATTTTTCTAACTTGTTCATCTACATGTTTAGAAACATCTCTCAAAATTTCATAATTAATGGAGTTCATTTACTATTTTTAATTGATTTTACAAAACAAGATACGCAAAATTCCAGCTCTCTGTAAAATCTGTTTTTCACCAAACGAGGTCATCAGTCGACTGATGTATTTTTTCAGTCGACCGACGACCTCATAACGACTATAATTTTTAGATTTTGATATATCTGTTATTTTGTCTTTTTGCTTGGTTTTCTTGGGTTTTTGGGCTTTACCTTATGATCCTATATATACCCCTTGCCCTCTAACTTCTGAAGTGACCGAGAAAATATTTTAAACAAGTTTAAAGAGTTTTAAACACGGTTTAAGTTTGGTTTAAGTGTGTTTATAAGCTTTTAAGCATTTGACTGTTTTGGTTTTGTGAATCAATTCCACAAGGGCTTGAGGAGATCATCTATTGAAGTTTGAGCTTCCAACTATTCTCCCTCCAACTCTTGATCTATTGAGAAGTTTTCTAAACTCTATTTCTAGCTCTTTTATATATTTGATTATCATTGTTATTAAGCTAGAACTATATTGAGTTTAGTTTTGATTTATATCTCTTTGTTCACACACAACCTTGAGAGCTTATTGTATTTACATTCATAGTATAATTTGGGGTTGTGGGTTAGTGACTAAGAGTTGTGCTTAATTGAGTTCTCACCTTGTTTTGATTTATATTATGCTTATTGTGAGATCACTTTGTAATACACTTGTACACCAAGAGAAGTGTGTGACGAGAGTCGGGGATCGTCCCAAGAGGAGTGGCGTCGGTTGACGAACCTAGGAAGAGGTTGTAACCGAGCACTTGAGGGAGACACGTCTAGTTCAACACTTGAGAGGGTGTAGAGTGGGATTACAAGAGTGTGTTAGTTATAGAGTTTTTGGTAAACTAGAAAACCGTATTGTGTGGTGTAAACGTTATTCGGGTGAACGTAGAAAACCCGGTTGTGATAGTGGATTTCTCCTCGGGAGTGGGGAGCGGAGACGTAGGACGGAAGGTCCGAACTCCGTGATCATTTGATTGTGTTTGAGTGTGCTTTGGCGTTCATTTATATTTATGTTCATATCTTATATCGCCATTGTGCATTGCTCATTACTATATCATCCACTATCTTGTTTAGATTATTTACCCTTGTGTTGTTTATATATCCTTGCACATATATTACCTATATCTCATTATTAGGATATATCTTGTTGTTCATATTGCTTATCCTAGCTCATATATATTGTTGTATTTCACACTTGCTAGGATAACTTGTTAATTAATTTTAATTGACATTTCAATTGGATTAGATTAGCATAAGACCCTAATCACCCCCCCTCTATGGTCTAACACTCGGCGCTGCCTAGATTTTAGATCCACATCATAGCGGATCTCGTCCATTGGCTCCAAAGCCTTGGCCAGTTGACGCGTAAGGCGTTGGCGTCGTCTTTGGCACACTCTCTTCGATAGAGTTGGCACGTCTTCACCAGCTAAGCTTTTGCTGGAGGGGAGGCCCAGATCTACAGCTTGGTCCTCTTTGGATGCTGGAGGGGCGTTGCAAGGTGTAAGTGCGGTGGCGGCGAGAGAATCTTGGATCTTCGAGCCTAAAGTCCAGCGAGCGTTCCTAGAAGAGGAAGCCTTCCTGTGCTTACAAGGAGAGGCGGATCTGAAAGAGGAGGAAGATAGATACTCTTCAAACTTTAGCTGGTCGAATTCGTATTCGATCTCTTCGTTCACCGGGATCTTGATTGCCGGTTGCGTCATGACAGCCTCTGTAGAGAGGCTGTTGGCTCCCACTGTGGTCGCCAGTTTGTTTCTTTTAAAAGTCACCTTCGTGATTGATTTCATTATAACTTTAGTCATTTACAACGAATTCAAATAATGAAAAATAGAAAAAAAAATACAACTCACTCAAAAATAAACACAAGATTCGTTTATCGACTCTTGCTTACGTGGGTTCTTAGCTGATGACGGGGACGTTAATATCCGTGGACCACCTGACGATTAGATTAGATCTGAAGCTTTGTCAATCCGTGAAGGAATCAAGAAGCTGAAGCAATTATCTCGGTAACAGCGAGATAATTACTCGTCTTAAGATTACCGCAACGGGATAATCTTAAGGGAAGAACATGGGAACTGCAGATCTGACAAACTCTTCTTTCCTGTACTGAAGAACTTGATCGATCTCCTCCTCTCTTCTAAAATTCGTGCTCCTTCAGTCTTCAGTTTGGCAGGGCTTTGCCAACACTCGAGAATTCTAGATCTAGAAAAATGAAGGCCCTGGGGCTGTATTTATAGGCTTAGGGATCCCTATTTTTGGATAAGAACGACTGATTCCTTCTTATCCTCAGTTGTAACCACTTAACCACATTCATGGATGATATTCTATCAGTTGGGGCAAATCTAGGCGGTTAACGATCGAAAAACCGCCAAAAACAGTCAAAAATCAGCTTTTTCGGGTTGCAGACACTCGCGGGTGTCTCGGCGTGGCCGAGACTCTTAAG
>NC_033796.1:75560945-75567228 GCF_001876935.1 Asparagus officinalis
ACACTTAGGGGTGTCTCGGCTTGGCCGAGACACTTGTGTGTGTCTCAGCCAAGCTGAGACACTCATGGGTGTCTCGGTTTGGCCGAGACACCAATTGGTGTCTCAGTTTGGCTCAGGGCTTGGTCTCGCGTGCTTCGTCTGTTTTCGCCGTATTTTCATCATCCGAACTCGGAATCACGCAATCCGGAATGCGTCGGAAAGCAGACGAGGAGATCTACAGCCTATCATGATTGAATCATGTGTAGAGTAAATGGGACACAAGGGGTGCTTCGTCTTTCGTAAGCAACGTGCAGCTCCTGATTCATTCATGTTTCGATTATTCCAAAATTCTGTTGCTTCGCATAGTCCGTCGACTCAATTCATGTGTTCATCATTGTAAAATGAGCTTCTATACTCGAATAGCAATGTTCATCATCTCCTCTCTGTCTCGAGCTACGTACAGGGACCTATAGGCAATTTTTGATGCCTACAGCATAAGGCTCCCCGAAGCAAATGGAGCAAATTTCGAGCTTAGACCGCACTACATAAACATGCTTCCCAAATTCCTCGAAAATAAAACAGAAGATGCATATATTTTTATCTCGGAATTTGAGGAAGTGTGTATTATGATTAAAATGAGAGAATTAACCAAAGATGCGATCAAGCTCAGATTTATTCCATTTGCTCTCAAGGACAAAGCTAAAGAGTGGTTGTATAGCTTACCGACAAATTCTATCTCAACTTGGGAGGAATTTATCATCATTTTTCTCAAAAAAAATTTCCTAATTCATAAAATAGTAAAGCTTAGGAACAGTATTCAAAACTTTAAAATTGTCTTGGGAGAGCAATTCTGGAAATATTTTGACCGATTCAAAGATCTTCTGATCCAATGTCCTCATCATGGTCTCGAGAAATGGCGATTATGCTAAGTCATATATGAAGGATTGGACTATTCTTCAAAAACATCTTTAGATTTGATGTGTCAGAGAGATTTTATGAGGAAAAACGCCGACGAAGCTTGGGAATTTCTAAAGAGTCTATCTGAGAAAACAATGCAGTGGGAACACTATGATGACAGGATTTCATCAGTTCCCCAATCTAAGTCTAGTGGTCTTTCCCTGGAGTCAAACATTACTTCTGAAGCGAAGATGGTAACAATTCTGCGGAGGTTAGAAGCCTTAGAAGTTAAGGAACGAGCTCCAGCTCAAATCAATCATGTTTCTGCCCCGGGTTGTTATAACTGTCAGTCTCCTACCCACGTTTCAGAGGAATGTACTCTTCTAGGAAACAACCATGCATTTGAACAGATGAACGCTGTATTTCAGTGTCCTAGAAATGATCCATTTTCTCCAACCTACAATTCAGGTTGGAGAAACCATCCTAACTTTGCATGGAATCAAGGAAATTCTTCCGGAAATCAAACTTTCGTTCCCGCGTCGAACCAACAATTCCCTAGGGGAAACACTATCCCGTTCAACTCACCGAACAATTTTCCTCATTCTAACCTACCTTTTCCAACCCAACATCCTCATCTTCACCAGCCTACAAATCCTTCAAATTCTGATCATGACAAACGTCTGAGTATCTTAGAAAAGAGTTTAGAAGCTATGATCAAAGCTTCTACGCAAACTACCAACATGTTGACCCAGTCATCCACCACTCTAAATTCCTTCATGTAAACAACCGGCCAAGTGCTCAATTCGAACACTTAAGCCATAGCCCAGTTAGAAACCCAACTTGGGCAACTAGCCATTGCCGTGAGCGAGAGAGAGAAAGGAAAAATTCCCGAATCAACCTGTTGCAAACCCTAAAGATAATGGATCCAGTTCAACCCAACCAGCCCATGTGAATGCAGTTCACACACTGCGATCAAGGAAACAAATAGACAATCAAGTTAGAACGCCACCAGATCAAACCCTTCTCCCATCTAACATATTCCTTCCGATGACCAAAACGCTGAACATGAGATTGAGCCTGATCTAGATAAGTATAGGCTCGTTGCTCCCTTTCCAGATAGACTCAAACCTAGGAAAAACTCCCCACAGGTTGAGAAAATCCTCAAAATGTTTAAACAGATCAAGATCAACATCCCTCTCCTAGATGCAATCGAACAAATCCCCTCTTATGCAAAGTTCTTGAAAGACTTATGCACTAAGAAAAGACCCACTAATGTCGCCAAGAAAGTCTTCTTAGCTGTGAACCTCGGTGAAATTTTTTCGAAACTCATGCCGTTAAAATATAAGGACCCTGGTTGCCCCATAATTCATGCGTCATAGGTAACACTCACATTGATAAGGCACTTCTAGACTTGGGAGCTAGTGTTAACCTCCTTGCTTATTCAATCTATCAACAGCTAGGTGTAGAACTGACAAGATGCACTCTACAATTAGCTGATAAATCCGTAAAAATTCCCAAAGGAGAGTTAGAGGATTTTCTGATCAAGGTTGGAGAGTTTATTTTTCCTGTTGATTTTATTGTATTAGAAATGCAACCCATTTCCAATCTCAAAAGTCAAATCCCAGTCATTCTAGGAAGACCATTCTTAGTCACCTCAAATGCTTTGATCAATTGTAGAACCGGGCAAATAAAACTATCTTTTGGAAACATAACTGTTGACCTCAATATTTTCAACCTAGGAAGGCAGCCTAGGGATCCATCTGATCAACCTATGGAAGTGAATTTCATTCAGGGAATATCCAGTGAGCAACAAGAGGGAGAGTGTGAGTCAGATTCAAGTGCATCTGACTTAATGTTTGTGGAGTCTTCTGATGACGAACTAGAGTTAGACCCACTGGTCAATCATGTTTCTACTATTGGCTAGCAATGAGAACCTTTGGAGATAGAACCCCAAGTCTAGCTTCGCCCATCTGTGAAGGAACCCCCTAAGTTAGAGCTCAAACATCTACCTGAAAATCTAGAATATGCCTACTTTGGGGAGAACGAGTCTTTATTAGTCATCATTTCTTCTGACTTAACTACCAGTCAAAAGGAATCTTTCTTAGATGTTTTAAGAGAGAATAGGGAAGCCATTAGATGGACCATGGCTGATATCAAAGGGATCAGTCCAACCATTGTTCAACACCGAATCCATTTTATAGATGACGCCAAACCTACTAGAGATCCTCAACGTAGGTTAAACCCAGTGATGAAAGAAGCTATTAGGAAAGACATTCTGAAATGTCTCGATCATGGGATCATTTATCCTATTTCTGATAGTTCATAGGTGAGTCCAGTCCAAGTTGTTCCAAAGAAATCTGGGATCACCGTGATCCAAAATGAGGCTCATGAGCTGATTCCCACTCGGATCCAAACTGGATGGCGAGTTTGCATTTACTACCGAAAACTTAACTTAGCCACTCGGAAAGATCACTTCCCTCTTCCATTCATTGACCAAATGTTAGAGCGCTTAGCAGGACATGAGTTCTATTGTTTCCTGGATGGATATTGGAAAGACCACTTTCACTTGCCCGTATGGAATATTTGCATACCGACGTATGCCTTTTGGGCTGTGTAACACACCGACCACATTCTAATGTTACATGATCAGTATTTTTCGACATGGTGGAGCGATTTCTCAAAATTTTCATGGACAACTTTTCCATTTTTGGTGATACTTTTTCCTAATGTTTATATCATCTGAAACTGGTCCTAGAATGGTACAGGGAGAAAAATCTTACTCTTAATTGGGAGAAATGCCACTTCATGGTCAAGCAGGGCATTGTCTTAGGGCATGTAGTTTCCAACAGGGGAATCGAAGTAGACAAAACTAAGGTAGATCTCATTTCTAACCTTCCTCCTCCTAAAAATGTCAAAGATATCAGATCATTTCTTGGTTATGCTGGTTTTTACCGATGTTTCATCAAGGATTTCAGCAAAATTGCTAGACCCTTGACCAATCTCTTAGCCAAGGATATATCATTTGTCTTCTCTCCTGAATGCCTCAAAGCTTTTGCATTTTTGAAAAAGGAGCTGACCACAGCTCCTATCATTCATGCACCAGACTGGACCTTACCTTTCGAACTGATGTGTGATGCATCCGACTCTGCAATTGGTGTTGTTTTAGGATAACGGTTTGATGGAAAACCGCATGTGATCTACTATGCCAGTAGGACTCTGAATGATGCCCAGAAAAATTACACTATCACAGAAAAAGAGTTTTTAGCTGTAGTCTTTTCCTTAGAAAAATTCAGGTCCTACCCATCGGTTCCTTAACCAAAGTTTTCAAAGATCATGCCGCACTAAAGTATCTTTTGACCAAAAAGGATGCTAAAGCATGGCTCATTAGATGGATTCTCCTACTTCAAGAGTTTAACATCCAAATTCTTGACAGAAGGGGAATAAAGAACCCCATAGCAGATCTTCTCTCTCGACTCCCAAATGCACCAACATCAACCGTCCCGATCAATGAACATTTCCCAGATGAACAACTCCTACAAATCCAATCTATTTCATGGTTTCCCGACATTGTGAATTACATAGTCATGAAACAAATCCCTTCTCATTGGTCTAAACAGGATAGATCCCGTTTTCTCTCCTAAGTAAAATACTTTTACTGAGATGATCCATATTTGTTCAAATACTATCCTGATCAGATCTTTAGGAGGTGTGTTCCCACTGAAGAAACTAGGAGTGTTCTTTTCTTTTGTCATGAGCAAGCATGTGGGGGCCACTTTGGCCTAAGAAAAACAGCTAAAAAATTCTTCAATGTGGGCTATATTGGCCCACTCTTTTCAAGGATTCATATGAGTTTTGCAAAACTTGTAACCAATGTCAGCTTTTAGGGAAAGTCGCTCGAAGAAATATGATGTCTTTACAACCAATCTTATCTGTTGAACTTTGTTATCTGTGGGGTATCAATTTCATGGGACCATTTCCAAATTCCTTTGGAAATGTTTACATTCTAGTAGTCATTGAATACATGTCAAAATGGGTTGAGGCGGTAGCTTGCAAAACTAATGACGACAAGGTCGTTGTTATGTTTTTGAAAGAGAACATTTTTACACGGTTTGGAGTACCTCGAGCAATCATCAGTGATAACGGTACACATTTCTGTAACCGTTCTTTTGAAGCTTTGATAAGGAAATATTCAATCACACACAAATTGTCAACTCCTTATCACCCTCAAATTAGTGGTCAAGTAGAGGTCACAAACACGCAGATCAAACAAATCTTAGAAAAAACAGTTAATCATAACAGAAAAGATTGGTCTGTAAAATTATGTGATGCTCTGTGGGCATATAGAACAGCTTTCAAGGCTAATTTGGGGATGTCACCGTACAGACTCGTGTTTGGAAAACCTTGTCACCTACCAGTGGAGTTGAAACATCGAGCAATGTGGGCTATAAAACAGCTAAATTATGACTCAGACTCGGCAGGTAAGAACAGATTGCTCCAAATAATTGAGTTGGAAGAAATTCGAAATGATGCATACATAAACTCAAAATTTTACAAAGAGAAAACCAATATTTTTCATGACAAATCAATTTTACGAAATAATTTCTCTCAAGGACAACAAGTTCTACTCTACAATTCAAAATTACATCTTTTTCCTAGAAAATTGAGATCAAGATAGACCGGTCTATTTATTGTCAAACAAGTTTTCTCGCATGGGGCTGTCGAGATAGAAAATCCTAAAAATGGTAATATTTTTAAAATAAATGGTCAACGTCTGAAACCATTTTTAGAATTTTCTACGCTCGGAGAGGAGGTGTTGGTTCTTCAAGAGCCACTTTATTTGTAAAAAATAAAAATAAATATATATATATATAATAATAATAAAATAATTACATTTTCTCTCTTATTTGATTTTTTCGCCCTCATACTAACAGTAATTGCAGATCTTTATCATCATTGTTCTAGGTCGACCGAACAAATATAAGTTCTTCAATTCTTATCTGCTTTACTTTGTGCATCAGTGAATTTGCATTGAGGACAATGCAAAATTTAGGTGTGGGGGTGAGAAGTACATATTTTCCTCTTTATTTTATGTTGCATTTTTGACATAGTTTTTAAAAAAAATAAAAATAAAAATAAAAAAAATTATAAAAATATTGTCACTTGTCAAATTAATAGAGTTAAGTAATAATTGATCTAATTGATAGATTTTAAATTTTCTAATTCCTAGTTAGTGACATACTCAAGTTCACCTTTTATGATAACTCCAAATAAAATTCTTAAGAAATAATTTTTCAACTAGTATACTTTACTTAAGTCTTACCTTAGACTTTTAATTAAAAATAATGAAATTTTTGCATGCTTAACTTAGAGTTGAAAATATTTTTTCAAGTTATCTTAATTTACACAA
>NC_033796.1:75568146-75576177 GCF_001876935.1 Asparagus officinalis
ATCCCCAAAGCTAGCTGCATAAAAAACGTAGCCCTTCACCTCTTTCTCTATTTCTTTCATTTCATCACTCCCCAAACCCGATTCCCCCCCCCCCTCTCAAACCCTAATTCACCCACACAAGATCAAAAGCATTTTGGAGGCAATTTCTTCATTATTTTTAGGCTTATTCCACCTCTACCCATCTCCCCAAGGTATATTTTCTAACTTGATCTTGTAATTTCATTTTTTTTTTATTTTTTGAATGAATACATGGATGATCTAGTGGTTGAATCATGGATAGTTTTGGATTATTATCATAGTTTTGTGTTGATTCATGATAAAAAAAATCTTTGATCAATTTGACAAATTGAGGGTACATTTGGGGATTTTGTACAAATTCTGAAAATTTCATGGGGTTTTGTGCAAAAACACATAGTTTTCAAACATTTTACTAGGTGAGTGATTTCAAATTAAGAATATGTTGTACAAAATCTGGAAAAAAAATTTGGAGGTGTTTTGTGCAAAAATCAAATATTCAATGTGGGGTGATTTATGCAAATCCGAAAATTCTTAGGGGTTTATGCAAAATTTGAAACTTGAATTTGAGGTGTTTTGTGTAAATTCTAAAAATTCAAAAATTCAAATTTCAACTTGTGAAAAAGTAATTAATTGGTCAACTAAAAGTTTGAATTGGGTGTACTTCTCACATTTGAAAAAAATGATTGGATAATTTAGGATGTTTTATCAACATGCATGTTTTACCGATCAAGTTATCAAAATTTTAACATTTTTGAATAATTTTAAGGAAATTTATTGATAAAATAAAATTTTGATAACTTGAAATTAACTCATGTTGAATAATTGGTAGAAAAAGTCTTAATAAAATTTTAAAAAAAAATTGAATTTTGTTATTAAAATATCATTTTTTTCTCTTTTTCTGTAGATGCCCCCCAGAAAAAAATCCCGAGCCAGTTCATCATCTTCTCAACAACCTTTTGATACCGACATAGATAGACCCACAATTTTACCAGAATAGTGGCCGGGTCTTAATGTTCATTTTGAGAGAAGTTTTCAGATCAATGCATTGCTGACATATCAATCTACACTTACCATGTTAACTGCAGTAAGTCTTCGGAGCATGATGACTAAACCCCTAGAAAAAGCAAACATTTCATTAGTCCATGAGTTCTATTCTAGATGGAAAATTGATCCAGATAGAGAATTTTTTAGCTTTTCTGTAGTGAGAGGTATTAGGGTTGTTTTTTATCTTCCTACTATCCGTGCTACTCATGATCTTGAGGAGCCACTGACAAATGTACCAGATTATTTCCATATAGCCTCCACATTATAGCCTGGTACACCAGAGTACAATAATATGTCCATGACTTTGTGTGGGAGGATCTTCACATCTAGTTTCGGTTCAGAAAACCTCAAACCAGAATATAGATTACTTAATCTTTTCCTGAACTTTGATTTGAAACCCACCACTACATACTCTGTCATTACCACCCACGATATACTCCTTCTGTTTTGGATAGCCACTGGTCAGTAGTTTAATATAGCAAGGATTAAATTTGTGTGGATGCGCTCAACAGTGGAGGGTGTGTTAGATTGGGTCAGGGCATAGTCTGCATCATGAGCTTAGCTCATTTACCCCTATCTCATTACTAGACTCTGCCATAGATTTCATGTTCCAGTATTTGTAGAAGATAGATTAGAATTAGGGAAGGGGTTATTAAATGATCATACTGTGAGGAGGAGCATTTCAGGGCGAGATCAGTCTGGTTCTTCAGGTAGAGATCCTCCTCCACACCAACCAATTACACAAGACCTCATTCGTGAAGAGTTGGACAAGATGCGGAGTCGTATGGACAGGATGCAGAGTCTTATGCACAGGATGCAGGGTCAGATGAACTACTCCACTGAGACCTTGGCATATTTGGCGAGAGACTGGCAGAGAGAACATGGAGATAAAGATGGACCTCCACCTGAGCTTCAGAGTTTTATCACACCACTTCAGCCAGATGATTTCCCAGGAGAGGATGAGGTGGGACCGAGTTCAACAGCTGTCGTTAATGATGTGGATGACGATCTATCGGGAGATGAGCAGTGAGAGATGTTCTTTTGTTTTACTAAGTCTTTGATTTTTATTTTGGCATGTACTTATAAACTGTGATATTTTAGATATTATTGTCAGTATTTGCCTTGAAGACAATGCAAAATCTGGGTAAGGGGTGTAAGCTAGTTAGCTATTGTGATGCCCCTGGGTTCACATAAGGCTACAGTCCAAGGTAAAACCAAGAATGTCAAACTTGCCATGCACCACTCCGTGCAATAAAATGTTTCACCATCACAATTTACTATCTCTCTAGTAGAATCAATAAAAGGTGTAGGTACAAATGCAAGTAAAGATAATACAGGAATCAATAGATGAAATAATAGAGATCGAATTAATATTCCATCATCTAGCATACTGAAGTACAAGTCAATGTCTGAAATAAATAAACTGAAGTACTCAACAAGTCTCAAATACAAAGTATCTGACAAGAGGAAATAAGGCACACAAATAAATAAACTGAAGTACTCAACAAGTCTCAAATACAAAGTATCTGACAAGAGGAAATAAGGCACACAGCCTTTACAACTTCTATAATAAAACTATCAAATGTCTAAACAAAAGTCTACAGTGGAGCTCAAAAGAAAAATATAACTAAATAGACAGGTGAAGCTAAAATGCATCGCCATCAACCTGCGACTCTCCGGGCTCCTGGTTCGTAACCTGAAAGGGGAGGGACAAAAAGCGTCAAAGCGCTAGCGAGCAACATCACAACCAACCCCAAGGGANCGAAATAATCCAAACAAGGAAACCCTCATGTATATACCTTGTATCTCAAATTGTAAATCCCTAAATACCAAACCCAAATTCTAATACAAGAACATTAATAAAAGAAGGCAAACTCATCTCAGACTTAATTACGGTGTTGTGTCACAACTCATATAAGTGTCATGTCCAGTCTATACAAGTATAAGTGTCAACTCAAGGTCTAAACTGATGTCCAACACATGGATAAATAGGTAAATATCCAACACGAGGACTGAAATGGATTATAGTCCAACACAAGGACTTCAATGGATTATAGTCCAACACGGGGACTGAACAAACTGTGCAAGTATCGATGAGATAGGTGGAAAGATATACCAATACGAAATTCACACGTGCCTCGGTGTGTAAACTTTAACTCGTGTCCGCATGTCATCTCATATGTAAAGATACAAATTAAATAATAATTTCTAATACCCATTATTCGAGGCGACTCCTCGTTCATATTAAAGCACACAACAACATAAACAGTTTTAGTTAAACTGAAACAACCCAAACAGATCCAAAATCGAGGAAAAAAACTGGAAAATTCCTCATCAGTCGACTCATGAGTCGACTAGGGTTGGTCGACTCATTGGTCGACCAAACAAAACACAGAACCAAAAATTTTCTCGTCAGTTGACTCATTGGTCGACTCATCAGTCGACTCATAAGTCGACTCATGAGTCGTCTCATTGGTCGACTGAGCAGAAAATTCCCAGTTTTTCTGCATACGATGATTATCTGCAAAAACATTAAACTAAAGTTCTTTTTCGTCATGTCAAGCAACATATTTCTGATTCTAACACACGTGTATCAACAGAAATGAGAGATTTGCATGTAATATCTTACATTAAAACCCTAAACCTATTTATACATGTTTAAAAACGTATTGAAAACATTAAATCACATGAAACCCATGTTTAAGACTAATTCCAGATCTGGATCTATATTACAAAAACGTTGGTGAACTTTTTACTAACTGGAAAATATAGATCTTGCAGCTTAGAATGTAAAACATCTTTTTTTATGCACAAAAATACGTTTTAGGCTCAAAAATCTGAAATAAAAACTCAAAGAAACTATACAAACAGTGGGTAAGGGCTGGGTGAGATGTTACTCGCCTCTAATATGCTAGAACAACCCCTGAATCTGAGAGAGAAAGATCCCCTTCGCTGCACCTCGCCAAAACTCACTAAAATCCTCCGAAAATTCCCAAAAATCACCAAAAACAAGCTAGGGTTTGAGAGGATAGAGGGGGCTAGGGTTTCTCTGATAACTGATGGGTTTTCGGGTTGGTTTCGGGTAGGAGAGATTTTATATATGCGGTCAAACCCGAAACAAAATCAAACCAACCCGCAAATAAAAGAAAAGCTAGAAACAGCCCGTCAGTAGACTCATCAGTCGACTCATTGGTCGACTCATGAGTCGACTCATAAGTCGACTGAGCAGATAGTATTCCAGATTCGTGCATGTTTTAGTATTCAGCCAAAATTAATGCACAAAACTCTATGAAACCACACTCATACATATCTAATAACTTGTTATCAAGTATATCCATGACCTCAAGTCATTTACCACAAATAGAATTATTTACCACTAATAGTTCACATATACTTCTAACAAAATACGGGGTTTTACATTCTTCCCCCCTTAAAAGAATTTCGTCCTCAAAATTCAGAAAGCAGATTCAAACAAATATTATTACTCTAGACAATCATACAACGATAATTATATTTAACAATCCAGGATGACTATATTCTCACTTAACCCTTAATCAAATGGAACTAGTACGTCGGGCAAAAAATCCAAACAAGGAACCCCCCATATATATACCATAGTACGTCGGGCAAAAAATCCAAACAAGGAACCCCCCATATATATACCATGTGTTCCAAAAGGTTAAAAATTGAGCGGAAATATCCTCATTCTAGCGTTAAATCTAAATATAATCACACAAATACTCATGCACATAAATCAATTCACTTCCTCAATAAATGCAGGAAGTAGCGCTACATATTATCTTCGCGCTCTTGAAAAATCATCTTCGATGTCTACACTTAACCATCTAAAATGTAAATACCCTCACTTAACCCCTAATTAAATGGAACAAGTACATCGAGCGAAAAATCCAAACAAAAAACCCCTCATATATATACCCTATGTTCTGAGTACTTAGGAGATAAGTGGTAATACCCTCATTTTAACATTAAGTATAATCATCGCCATAATTGAATCTATAAGCCATATATAAATCATATAAAAAGCTTTAATTTATCAGCTCAAACATGTGTGGATAGTCGCGACGCATGTCCTTTTCGCGCTCCCAAGAAATCTTCTCAACGCCTCTTCGGTTCCACTGAACTTTCACCAAAGAAATTACCTTATTTCTAAGCCTCTTATCCTCCCTGGCAAGTATACAAACTGGAATCTCAATAGTAGTCAAATCCTCCTGAAGCTCAATCTCTGGTGCATCCAATACTCGCTGCTGCTCTTCATCATGTAAGTGATTCTTGAGCATGAAAACATGAAATACATTGTGTATACTAGACATTGATGCTGGAAGATCTAGTCTGTATGACACAGCTCCAATGTGCTCTAAAATCTGGAAGGGTGCAATATATCTCGGTGCAAGCTTTCCCCGTCTCCCGAATCGCTAAACGCCTTTCATCGGCGATACCTTCAGCATAACTGCACCTCCAATCTGAAACTCCAAGGGTCTTCGTCTCTTATCTGCATAGCTCTTTTGCCGACTCTGGGTGGCTAAAATCCTCTCTCTGATCAATGCTACCTTCTCAGTAGTCTGTCTCACAAGCTCTGGTCCAAGCATTAAGCTATCCTCCGGCTCTGCCTAACGTATCGGTGATCTACAAGGTCTCCCGTATAATGCCTCATATGGGGCCATACCGATTGTCGCTTGATAACTATTGTTATAAGCGAACTCTATCAATGGCATATGCTCCTCCCAGCTGCCCTAAAAGTTAATGACACAAGCCCGCAACATGTCTTCCAACACCTGATTCACTCTCTCCGTCTGACCATCTGTCTGTGGGTGGAATACACTACTGTAAGATAACCTGCTGCCGAACGAATCCTGGAAACTCCTCCAAAAATGTGAAGTGAACACTAAACCTCGATCCGACACAATCGTATCAGGAACTCCATGAAGTCGGACTATCTCCCGAATAAATATCCTCGCATACGCCTCAGCTGTATATGTAGTCCTCACTGGAATAAAATGTGCTGACTTCGTCAACCGGTCCACTATCACCAAACAGAATCATTCCCCTTCTTCGACTTCGGCAACCCTACAATGAAGTCCATAGAAATATTCGCCTATTTCCACTCTGGGATGGGTAAAGGCTGAAGTGTTCCTGCTAGTCTCTGATGCTCTGCCTTCACCAGCTAACCGGTAAAACACTTAGCCACATACTCTGCAATCTCTCTACGCATACCACTCCACCAGAAGTGTCTCTTCAAGTCCTTGTACATCTTAGTGGTCCCTGGATCTACTGTGTACCTAGTACGATGTGCCTCATCAAATAACTCTCTCTTCAGCTCGGCACTAGATGGCATAACCAACCTACCCTTCATCTGTAGACATCCATCTGCTCCAATAGTCCAATCAGCCTTAGGCTCTTTGGAAATCTCCTCATTTCGGATTTGAATCCAAGAGTCTTCCAGCTGAGCTCTGACTACTCTGGTACTCCAAGATGGCTGAACTGACACAGCTCCCAAAAACGCACTGGTTCCACCAATCTCGGGTCTGAAATCAAACTGGCTAAGAGTAAGATGATCTCTATACAATGAACACCTCAAAGCCGAAACCCGATGTCAATGCTTCCTACCCAAAACATCTGCTACGACATTCTCCTTCCCTGGATGATACTGAATCACGAACTCGTAGTCTTTTATAAACTCAATCCATCTCCTCTGTCTCTGGTTGAGTTCCTTCTGAGAGAAAAGATACTTCAGACTCTAGTGGTCTATGAACAACTCAAACTGCACTCCATACAAGTAGTGCCTCCATGACTTCAATGCAAATACTACTGCTGCTAACTCCAAATTATGAGTGGGATAGTTCTGCTCATGCACCTTCAACTACCGTAAGATATATGCTACTACCCTCTGAGTCTGCATCAAGACGCCTCCTAATCCTGCCAATGATGCATCTTGCTACTACCCTCTGAGTCTGCATCAAGACGCCTCCTAATCCTGCCAATGATGCATCTGTGTAGACGATCAACGTCCTGTCGCTGCTCGGAATAGTCAAAACTGGTGCTGAAGTCAACTTAGTCTTCAAGATATCAAAGGTCTTTTGACACTCCACACTCCAAATGAACTGTACACCCTTCTTTGTAAGGCATGTAAGTGGCATCAAAATCTTTGAGAAGTCTTGGATGAACTTCCTATAATAACCGGCTAAGCCTAAGAAGCTACGAATCTCTATCACCGTCTTTGGCGGTTGCCATTCAAGAACTACTGTAACCTTAGCCGGATCCACTGCTATGCCCTCTCTACTGATGACGTGGCCGAGAAATATGACTTCTGAAAGCCAAAATTCACACTTGCTGAACTTAGCATATAACTGATGCTCCTGTAGAGTCCTCAAAGCTAACCATAGGTGCCGCTTGTGTTCTGCCTCCGATCTTGAATAAATGAGAATATCATCGATAAAAACAATCACGAACTGATCCAAGAAGGGACGAAAAACCCGGTTCATCAAGTCCATGAATACCGCGGGTGCATTGGTAAGTCCGAATGGCATGACCATTGTAGGCGTATAAAACTGCTTATAGGTCCCTTGACACAGCTCGGCGCGATGATTCGACAAATCGACTCGGCCTTGGCACGAAAAGCCCACCCATGGGGCTGGCTCGGCCAACGGAGCCACCCAGGGTGGCTCGGGCTTTGGCCGAGCGCACCTTAGGGTGTTCGGTTCGGCGAGATTCCCCAGCAGGTGCGGCTGGTTTTGTCTGTTTCGTTGTCTGTTTCCTGTTTGATCGTTGTTCGTTGTTTTGTTTGGAATTTTGTTTGACTTGATTTCCGGATTTGGCAGTAAACTCCAGTCGGTGTTTGCAGTTCAAATCCACTTTTGTTGGAAGACCGTCGACTCCCCAACCACAACGTTGTTCACATGCCCAGTCTGTTAGCTTTGTAGCCTCTTTAGTTCGTTCGTTGCTTAACGTTCG
>NC_033796.1:75577177-75615320 GCF_001876935.1 Asparagus officinalis
TGGTTCGTCGGTTTGTGCCGAGCTATGCTAGGGGACCTATAAGCAATTTTATATGCCTACAGTCACCTTGCTATTTTGCATCAACAGACACCCAAGTCCCTTGCTAGATGCCTTACTAAGAATGTCATAAGCTCCCAATCCATCTAGCACTACTAAAGATAGGGATGATGATCAATCTCTTCTTCAGCTACTCGAATGATTCCTAGCACTCCTTGGTCCACTTGAACTTTTCTCCCTTCTAGGTCAACTTCATCATTGGACCAGCAATCTTTGAAAAATCCTTAACAAATCTCCAATAATATCCTGTCAATCCAAAGAACCTGCAAACTTCTACTACATACTTCGGTATCGACCACCTAATTATATCCTCAATTTTCATCCTGTTAACAAATATTACCGTTGCTGACACTATATGTCCCAAAAACCCAGCTTCCCTTAGCCAAAACTCGCACTTCTCGAGTTTTTCATATAGTTGTTCCTTCCTCATCACTTCTAGCACTACTCTTAGATGCTCCTCGTGCTCTTCCCGGCTCTTTGAATATACTGGAATATTGTTAATAAAAACTATGATGAACTTGTCCAAATATAAAGCAAAGACCTGATTCATTAGGACAAAAAACACATATGGGGGCATTAATTACACCAAAAGGCAAAACTAAGAACTCAAAATGGTCATATCTTTCCTTGAAAGTAGTCTTGGGTATGTCCTCCTTCTTCACTCTGAATTGATGATACCTAGACCTCAAATCTAACTTGGAATACATAGTTGCTCTGTCTAACTGATCAAATAGATCATCAATCTGAGGGATCAGGCACTTGCTCTTGATGATCACCTAATTCAACACTATCACATACACACATACGTCAGCTTTCATCCTTCTTCCTCACCACTAAAACTGGTGCTTCCCATGGTGAGCAGTTAGGACGTATCAATTGCTTCCTCCGATAGTCCTCTAATTGTTCCTTGAGGTCCTCTTCCTTTGGGGCCATTCAAAACATTGGTTTGATTTTTAGCATCGTGCTGGATACTACATTAACGATATACTCTAGACTGCGAAGTGGTGGTAGTCCTGACAACTCCTCGGGAAAGACACCCATAAATTCCCTCAATATGAGTAAACTTCTCTGCCTCCATTGTAGCTAGAATCCCAGTAGTTATGGGTCGATACTCTAGTAGATCTAAACTCCTACTGCCTCTCTTAAAGTCAAAAGGTGTATGCTTAGGTAGATGGAAGCTAACGACTCACTGACAGCAATCTATGATCACATGGAAAGTATAGGATTGGCTCAGCACCCCACACACAAAGGATACTATTAGATGCTACTTACACTCTCGATTGACCATCACTAATCTACTACGAGTAATGATGGTCCAAACAAAGCTCCACAACAATATATAGAATATGAGGTTAAGGAAAACTGATGATACAACATGATGAGATGACTCTGATAGGAATTAAAGAAAATAGAATCAAATGAATAGAATTATATAAATTTTGCGAATTATTCTTAAGGTATTGGGATGCATGTACTAATAAACCTTAGGCTCTAATACTAAACAAAAACCTTGCCACATCCCATGTCCCAGAAGCACCTGATGGGCACATGACTAGGCTAGGTAGCATATACAATTGGTCCAAATACCAACAAAAAACATATACTTAAGCCTATAACAATGATTGATTCATATATCTGATTCATCATATACTATACAAAATCACAAAATCACACATAAAAGCAAATATAAGGACTTGATATACGACATAAGCAAGTATATAGTACAAATACACAGTAGAATCAAGATACATATAACATAAAAGATATCACGAGTCTGATATCAATATTATCAATTCATATACATAAACGCTAGGCCACATAGCCTCGTAAGTTTGAAACAACTATTATAACTGTTAAGCACATCAGAGTCACTACTAAGCAGCAAAAAGATGAACATAAACAATAAGGTCTTGTAAAAAGGCTGAAAAATAACTAAGTAAACAGATAGGCAATCTGGTCGACAGAAACTCCATCTACGGAAGATCACTAGATCCCAGTGTGCCTAAAAGCGGGGGTGAAAGATCCGAGTTCGCCACTAGTGTACATACCAGGACGGTCAAAAAATTATCTAGCAAGTGGTAGAATGGAAGAGTGGTTTGTGCACGTGTAACATGCACCATGAATGCATGATTAGTTTAAGCATAAGAAAGGTTATATAACTATATAACTTTGCTTGCTTTCATGAATAGAACATGCATCTCACAAATCCAGAATATAGAATAGATGAAAGCAAATAATCAGAACAACATCAACGTAGAGATAATAATGAGTGTGCACCTACCTCCCAAAGTGTGATGAAAAGATAGTGTGTGCATCTAACTAATCAGCTTTTATTTGATTTGTGTGCACATACTCATCTAACAATAGTGGTCAAACACAACCCCAGGCTACATATTATCTTCGAGATGTTCAAATCTCTCACATTACTTAACCCATGTGTATATTTTCATTACTTAGTTATACATAATGTGTTATGCACTAGACGCAAATAACTCAATTTATAGAGAACATTCATCTCGTGTGTGCTCCCTCCGACTGGGTTTACAAAGCAAATAAAACATGCCTATCAAATACTAAAGCAGGTCATCATGACTTGATATATGTGTATACTTGACTTGATACATGCGGATGCTTGATCTCTTTCTTGGTTCTATTTCTGGTTTATCATGTTTTATACTGGATCAAGTTTTTGACAGCAGAGAATCATGAGCCTCCACACACGATCCCAACGTATCCCAAACTGAGAACTTTCTTGATTTCAAAATAGAGAACATTCTTGATTTATGTCAAGAGAGACACGCTCAATATCCAAACATAGGCAATCATGGCCATTATGTATGTATCACATCATGCCGCTTAATCATGCATACCCCTAGGGCCAAGTCTCATGATATCATACCAAGCAAATAAGGGTCCAAGATATAACCTAGGCTAATATGCATAATGTCCATGAATTATAGGTCAAGGCATGACATAGCATATCATGGCAAGAATATTTGATAACACTATGCAATAAATTAGTACAACATCCCTTACTGGCATATTTATTATGGATATATCATGAATTCAAAGAAACAAGTATAAATATGGAACTATAGCTAAGTGATTAATATATTATCCATTTTATCTCAAGATGAAAAGAACAAGCTTAATTGGTAAATGATGTCATAATTCATGCAAGAAAACTAAAGAAACATGAAAATCAAGCTCAAATGGATTAATTTCTCAGAATTGAAAGAATTTGCTTTCTTGTGCTGAGCGAAAGCGCTTGGAGGTTTGGCGTATGCTCTTATCCTAATGCCATGTCAGCCAAGTTTTGACAGCAAAATGAGCAAAACAAAAACAAAAATCATCTTTTAATCAACTTGAGTGCATGCGTTCATTGTTTAGGTGCGAGTCTCAAATAATGTAAAACGATCTGTACTAGGGATTTTCACTAAGCGTGTTTGCTCATCAGGTCAAGTGCGTGCACTCATGCTGAAAACCATGATTTGCAAAATATTTTCTATCGAATACTCACTCGATTCAAAGTCAAATAAAAAACCAACTTCTACCCAAGTTTTGTACTGCCAAAAGAAAACTATTCCACTAATTTTCGCTTCAAAACATTAAGCATTCACCAATCCACCATTAAAGCTCGAGGACTCGCAATCCAGACCAAAAATGAGGACAATTCCTTATCCAAACTATTCATTTCAATTCAAAAAAATATCAAAAGAATGTAAAGATATCAAAATACACAATAATCCATGGAAAAATTCCTTAAATCATAAAATAAAGATTCAATCTTATAAATATATCATGTATCTACAACATTGGGTCCTACTACTTGAAAGAGATTGTGGATTGAGATACGCCTCTTAGAGAAATCGTACCCTTAACCAAAACACACAATTTGAAAGTGATCAAAATCTAAGAATTCTTGGTTGAAAAGATAAAGGAAATCAAGATCTAAAAGATTCATAAATTATAATTTGAAATAATCAATTGAGCATGCAAAAACACTTGTCTTGGAGTGTAGATCTCTATTCCTTTGGCTTCCAACCTCTCCAAAACCTTATCTATAGTTTTTGAGGGAGACAAAATAGTGTTTTTATATGAGAAATCATGAAATAAGTTGTCAGCTAGTGGATATCCTTGTAGTGGATCCCAAGCAATAGGCTAATATGCTTTAAAGCCCATTATCTCTCTTAAAACTCAAGACATTATTGAAAATCAAAATAAAACAACTTGAAAAACTCAAAACTTATTTATTAATGAAAGATAGAACTAACAATGATAATTTTGACCTACCACTTGGATAAAGAATGTGACACGTGTTAAAAATCCATGATTCGATAATATCGGATGGTTCAAAATTATCTGATCGAAGTCTACAGTTGAAATTTATTCAGGATAGGGTAAGGTCCTTACAAATTCCTAATGGAGGTTGTTAATGACGAGGATGATGTAAAACTATGATGAAGATGACTAAGTTTTTATTGGGTTCTGCGTGGTGATGCTTTTGTTTAAGCGAATATTCAACTCGTTATACTTATAACAGTAGAGAAATGCAAATTTAATTGACCTTAGCTTGTGTTGGGTGATGGCTACTGTCCCGTTTCTCATTCCCTAAGTCTTGATTAAATGGTGTACTTAGCCTTTTTTTAAATTATTAATGAGTTATTATATTTGTTAAGCATCACCTTTTGTAAATATTTATCAAAACTTATCTCTACTATACACCAAATAGTGCCCTTCTGATGATATTGCTACTCTTAATCACTGACATTATAAGCGAGTTGATTCTCATAGGCTCCTAACCTTGTGAATCGTATGTTTTCATGCTAAATTTGCAACAAAAAATGCAAAGCTCCTACTTATATATGTAGTGATAAAATTTGCAACAATTTTTATAATCCAAATCCAATAGTTTTGATGAACGATAATTAAATTTTAGAGTGTATTATTAATGTTGGCCTTCTTATTTTGATGATGTTTAACAAATAATTTACTTCTAATGTTGTTTGTCTAGTGTTTGTGTATTTCTATTTATTGTAGACAAACAACGAGTTGGAGGATGGATGGAATCGCGCATTCACGATCATATCAAATGGAGGTTGGCGGATATAGTGGTTGAAGCAATGCAATTCAAGTTCAAGATCCAAGTTCAAGCTTCATCCGCAAGATTACCAAGTCAAGCTATTAAAGATCAAGATCAAGCTTGGGTAATTTAGTTTAGGTTTTATATTATGTGTGTTAGTACCTTAAGCTCAATAATATATACACACATATTTTAGTTTTGCTTTCTATGTATATATATAGTTATATATATATACATGATTTTATAGTTTTCATGTTTATAAATATGAAATTACATTTTTTATATTTATTATTGTGTTTTGGTTTAGCTACATAGATATGAAACAACAAACAAATTTATTTATATTTTTATTTGTTTCATATTCTATTATGTTTCAGAATATATTGCATAGAATATGCAATTTTGTGAAAATATTGTTTTCTTAGTTTATGGACGTAATAACAATCATATACATCTTTTATTAAGTCTATATAATCATTTTGTAATGTTTCAAAACATGGTTAAGCTAAAATGTCAAAATTCATATGTTTACATTTTTATATTTTGGACTATTTGACAAAATGATGATATTTTTCATTTGGGAGGTCCTTTCTAAAAACCAATTTTTGTAGCATGTGTATTATCATGTCTACAATCATTCCCCAAAGTTTTATATTTTTTGGAATTTATTTGATATTTTTAAATAGGGTTTTAAAATCAGCAAAACAGTTTTTGTTTGTATCAGAATGCGGTCGACCGCACCGGTCGACCAGATCTGTGTTCTCGTGATCACTGGGCGACAGAGAGTCTGTCGGTCGACCGGTCCGGTCGACCGAAAGCTCCATCGGTCGACCGCATCAAAACCTGAAATTGTTTGTGCACGTTGCTACAGTGCGGTCGACCGCCACGGTTGATCGTGCTACAGTGCGGTGGACCGTGGCGGTCGACCGTACGTAGTCCAGAGAGCAGTTTTTGAGTTTTTCTTCTCGCGGTCGAACGAGACGGTCGACCGTCAAAGTTTCTGGAATTTTGTGAGTTTCGAAAGTGGCTTGCGGTCGACCGCGAGTTTTCCACGGTCGACCGCCGCACTGTCTTTTCATGTTCCAACGGCTAGTTTCCAGAGCCATTGTTGAGCTAGTTTTTTGGTCTTTTCTTGGCTTTCTCTTGACTTTGGGGTTTCATATAAATACCCCCTTAGACCTTAGTTTTTAGTAGCAATCCAAGAAGTTTTAAACAAGTTTAAGAAAGGTTTAAACAAGGGTTTAAGGTTCTGTTTAAGTTTGTTTTGAGAAGCTTTTAAGCAAGTTGAGAGTTTATTTTAAGAAATCAATTTCACAAGAGCTTGAGGAGATCAACCATTGGTGTTTGAGCATTCAACTATTCTCCCTCTATCTCTTGATCTATTGAGAAGTTTTCTAAACTCCTAAACTCTATTTCTAGCTATTTATTGTTTTATTCATAATTTTTATAAGCTAGATTTTAATTGAGTTTAGTTGATTTTATTTCACTCATTGTTTACACACACCCACTTGAGCTTATCGTATTTTCATACATAGTATATTTGGGTTGGTGAGAGTTGTAACAATTGAGTGTGAGCTTTCATTGTGTTCTCATCCATATTAGAGAACAATCATTTATTATAATTGTGCTTATTGTGAGATCACTTTGTAATACACTTGTACACCGAGAGAAGTGTGTGGCGAGAGTTGGGGATCGTCCCAAGAGGAGTGCCGTCGGTTGACGAACCTAGGGAGAGGTTGTATCCAAGCACTTGAGGGAGACACGTCTAGTTCAACACTTGAGAGGGTGTAGAGTGGGATTGAAAGTGTGTCGATTGTAAAGTTTTCGTTTAGCTAGAAAATCGTTGTGTGAGGTGTATACGTTATTCGGGTGAACGTAGAAAACCCGGTTGTGATAGTGGAGATCTCCTCGAGGTGAGGAGCGGAGACGTAGGTCAAGTGGTTACACCGAACTCCGTGATCATATCGTTTTGTTTGTGATTGCATTGACGTTCTTATTCTTGTATTCATATCTTATATCGCCTTTGTGTATTGCTCTTAATATTGCCCTATCTCTTTTGTAGATTGTTTATATTACCCTTGTGTTAGTTTATATATCATTGCTCGTATATTTGTAATATCTCATTGCTAGGATATATTCACTTGTTCATATTATTTATCCTAGCTCATATATCTTGTTGTATTTCATACTTGCTAGGATAACTTGTTAATTAGTTTTAATTGGTATAAAATCGGATTAGATTAGCATAAGACCCTAATCACCCCCCTCTAGGATCTAACAATTAAATGTTGAGCATTACAAATGAACTCATTTTCATATTGTTTGGATTGGAGAATGAAGAGCTACAAATACCCAATATGATGGTTGTTGAAATTCATAAGTGCTTGCTAACTCATAATATTATCTAATATAAATTTTTTTCATTGTCACCAAAAGGACTAAAGAGAAACACAACTCCTAATTTAATTGAGTATGCATTAATAGCATTCAAGCTTATTGAATGGACTTTGAGTGCAAAACGGTGGTTTTGATAAACTTTGAAGGATATTTTAGAAAATGAAAAGTTTTATATCCATATCCTCTTTTGTCAGTAGTGTATGTATAAATATAGATGTTTATTTAGTGTCTTATATAAAGTTTGCAGCATGGATGCCATGTACTCTTATATGATAGTAAATGATGTGGGTGTTATTTGTTCCGGATTGTAGAGTACGACTAGGACAATAGTCCATGAATCCTACATTCTTAGATTGTTGAGTATGACTAGGACAATAGTCCATGAATCCTACATTCTTAAGTTGTGATTAAAAATAGAGCATTTTGTCTTAGTGTCCTAGATTTTTGGATTCCATTTTAAAGTTTTTAGTAGAATTCTTGAACTGTTGGTTTAGATTATTGGATTGAAGGTTGAATTCTCAGACTAAAATTTATAGACTATTTTAATTCTTGGGCTAAATTTTTTAGTAGAAATCTTGACTTTAAGGGGCCGTTTGGTTCGTTTCCTTGATATAGAGAAATGTAATTCCATGTAAAGAAACACAAGTTTTGAGTTTTCTAAACTTTTCCAAGAAATAGATTGTTTTGCTTTGGTTCGCACATAAAAAATGGTGGGAAACCAATGTATTTATTTTTCTTGTGTTTGGTTCGCATAGAAAAAAAAGGAAAACTTTTGTAAACAAAGCAGAGAAGGAAAAAAATCTGACGTGGCAGAGTTTTCATCAATTTCACTTGGTTGGGAAAGGAAATCGGAGAGGGAAAAAAATCTTAGTTGGCGACGATTTCAGCAGAGTTTTCCCTCTTCCATTCGAGCGAACCAAAGTGGCACAAAGAAATGGACGGAAACAAAAAAGCTGACGTGGAGGGCTAAAAATCTGACGTGGAAGGGTTTTCTGAGTTTTCCACCCTTATAATAGCGAACCAAACAGCCCCTAAATTTTATGAACCATTTTTAGGATTTTAAAAGTAAATTAATATGTTAGTTAATCATTATTACCAAATATAATTAAAATCCATTTCAGGAGACGCCTCCATTTTGATTGAGGAATAGCACAATAAGAAATTAGAACTTTGATGCGTGCAAATGCATGTAAGAATAAAAAAAATAAAAACTAAAGTTTTTAATCAGAGGTGATATGTTCAAAATCTAATTAAAGTTTTGAGTCAATATTCATAATTTAGATGTAGTAATTTATTGATATAATTGTTATAAGAAAGTGAAATGTCATTCATTTATCTTAAAAAATATTTATAAAAAAAGTTATTATCTAAAATTTCATTTTACAATTTCCAACATAATACATAATTATTCATTATATTGCAATAATTTTATCAAGATATATTTAATACCTTCAGATCCATTATTTTAAATTACATTCAATAACTTTTAAATATAATAAATATATATGACATATATTTTTATAATATATATGATATTTATTATTGTTTTAAATTAAAATGATATAAAATAATTATATTTAATTACTATAATAGATTAGATGTTTTATTAAAATCCAAGATGACAACAAGAAACCCACAAAATTTCCCTTGGACTTCTTGAGATCTCAAATCAATAAATAAATATGTAGTTGAATTTGCATATCAATTCTAAAAATTAAATACTAATCAAAATCCAAAATAATCAATAACACCTTAAATTTAAATCCAAATCCTAGTCCTAAACAAATAACACCTTAAATTTAAATCCAAATCCTAGTACTGAACGCATAACACCTTAAATTTAAATATAAATTCTAGGCCTAAATGAATAACAACTTAAATTTAAATCCAAACGCTAGTCCTAAACGAATACACCTTAAATTTAAATCCAATTACTAGCTCTTAAGAAATAATATCTTAAATCAAAATCTGACAAAAAATCACAATCCAACCTAACAATCATGCACAAATAACATCCCCCACTAGTGATTTTTAAAATACTGCCACACTATCTATCCGTTGAACTCCGTCTATATCCTATATATCCTAAAGTTGCAAATTGAGGGAGAGAGAACTGCAGTTCATAACTACAAATAATATTATCGCTCCAAGGTCAATTTCTGGAGTAATGAAGTTGTCCCCTTCCAATGATATTTTTTAAGATATTAGTCCATTGGTTCTTCTTCTTCTTCTTCCTCTTCTTCAATAATTCTGTACTATTCCTTCAAATCTTTGGAAATCACATATTACTACCTAAAATTCTATAGGGTCTTGAAAAATCATCTTTCCATTAGGTTTTCAGTTAAAACATCCAACTATAGTTGGGTTAACTCTTAGCTCGTGATCCGCAAATGCGAATTACCCCTTTTCATAATAAATAAAAGATATAAAAGTTATTCTCTTTGATGTTTAGAATTGTTGAGGAGAGACAACATGTAAGTAAGAGGAGAAAATTGAGAGGAGTACACAGATTATAAAGACTTATGACTGCTAAAAAGTTTAATTTTGGATAGTTTTGTTTTATGATCATTAGATAAAAAAGCTCAAGTGTGTTTGGATTTTTTTAATGTGGATTTTGAATTTAAACCAATTAAGAAATGAGTTGAGTGACTTAACAGAGATGGATAAAAATGAATAATTTTGACTCCAATGTTACATTTAAGGGAATATTCCCTTCAAATCTAACTGGAGTTAACTAGAGGTAGGATCTTGCCCTCCATTGGTCTTAAGGGACCACTATACTATTTTCAAAATTTGAGGGACTGATACAATTATTGAAAATGTCAGGGGCTAATCGAACAAACACCTTTGGCGATAAAATACTGTTTTCCTACTGTATCCAATTATAGCTTCCCTTCCCTACATGGACCTCTCACTCCGCTCCCCTGTTCTCCTCCCTATCTCCAAATCCAAACCCTCAACAACGAAACCCCGCAAACCCAACACCGATCTCCTCAAACAAGAGCTCCTCCAAAAGGGAGTCACTCCCACCCCCAAAATCCTCCACGCTGTCCGCAAGAAGCAAACCCTAAAATTCCTCCGCAAATCCAAGAAACGATCCCAATCTCAACCGCAACTCTCTCCACTCTCCAATGATGATGAATCATTTCTCTTTGATACCATCAAGGCTGAGTATAGAGCAGTTGTGGAACATGTTGAGCTCAAGGGGAGGCCGTGGGAGAGGAGCAGGAAGGTTGATTTGCGTGGAGTTGAGAGGGGAAGGTTGATTAGTGGGGGGAAGCTGAGAGGGGAGCATTTGGATGAGTTGAGAGAGGTTTTGGCGGAGAGAAATGGGGCCAATTTGAGGTGGGTTCTTGATGCTGATGTTGAAGAAGTAGGAGAAAGTTTGGAAAATGGGGTTCGATTGAGGGAGAATATAAGTGAAGATGAGAAGATTCGGTTGCTAGTTAAAAGGTATGAACTTTGGCATCACAATGTTCTTTTTTCCGTTAAATGTGATGAGATATGACATATTACTGCAACTGAAAAGTGTAAGTTTGTAGAAAGATTCTTGTACCATGAAGGATTTGATTTGTTGTCTTTTGAGAAAGATCTGAATACAGTGGGTTTTACTCAAGATAAACAATTATGCTTAAAGGATACACGTCTCTTCTAAGTCGTGTATATTAGGGAGCGTTTGGGAACCATGATGTTTCCTCCATTTCCATGGTGTTTTTGTCAAAATAAATACTCCATGTGTTTGGGAACCATGGTGTTTTTATGGTAAAAAACACCCAAAAACAACAAACACCACACTTATTTGAAAACACCTTTTATGTGTCTTGAGTTTGGCATGGGGTTTTGAGTTCGGGTAGGATGCAAGTATAATAGCTAAGGGCCTGTTTGTTTCACCAATTTTATGGAATAGGAATGGTATTTGGACCTGACAATGGCGTTTTCGTAATTAATGGATTCCAAATGAATCCTAATCCTGAGTTTGGTTTAATTTTTTTTTATAGAATTGCTAATCTATAAAGTGGCTCAAACAGTGTATATTTCAGGAAATCCAAATCCACTCCATTTGCTAGGAATTGGGTGGAATTTCTGACACCTCTCCTCTTTTTTATTCTAATTCCTAATCCTATTCCTAATCCTTAGATGAAACAAACATAGAATACAAAAAAAAATGGGATTCCATAAAACTAAAACTTATCTATAAATTTTTTATGGATTAGGTTGGAATCCATAAATAAAATAGGATTCCTAATCCTATTCCTACTCTCCATTGAACCAAACAGGCCCTAAATATAATCTATAAAATTATAAATAATAATTTGTTAATGTTATAATGCTCAATATATTATATATTATTATATTCCATAAATAATAATATAGTATATTAAATTATATTAAATATAATATAATATATTATAACATGTTATAATATAATATTTTACTATAATATATAAATAATAGAATTTAATATAATATTATAAATGAGTATTTACTAACAATATAATGCTCAATCTATTATATATTATTATATTGTAGAACTATTAATATAATATATTTTTTATCTCAATATTAACATAACATATTAAATTATGTTAAATATAATATTTTATATTATAAGCAATATTTTAATTTTATACTGTTTTATAATATGTTTAATATATTACTATAATATATTCAAATATGTTTAATATATTAATTTAATATATTCCATTAATATGTTATATTATATTGATGAAAAAAATAAAAAATATAATATAATATAAAAGTTTATAAAATATAATATAACATTTATTAGATTCCTATATATTATATTAAATTAATATAATATAATTACTATTATATTAAAGTTAAATATTATAGTAAGTTATAAAATATAGTTAAAAAATAAAATATTAAACAATAAATAATTTTCTATTTTATTTAATATAACATGTTATATTAGTATATGCACCCTGCCCTGCAAGTCATTGGTGGTTTTGATGTAGTTATCCTTTCATATTCATCTAGCCATTGAATTAGTTGCATGTGACTTTGACTCTGAGCACGCCACATGTAAAATTTTGGGATATCCTCCAACCTACCAAACACAAAAAAGCTTGGAGAACTTTTTTAAGAAGGCAAATCTGTAACAATAAAAAACACTGTATATGTGCAACAATTTCCTTCGGATGACTTTCATTATCTGATGCACTTAATGAAAGCAACAAAACATGTTTCAAGTGTTTACATGCAATAATAATCTAGATCTTCAATTATGAAATATGTTTTTCCCCAGAAAAGGAGAATTCAGGATAGCTATGATCAATATTTCCTCTCTGTTGAATTTAGTGCAACAAAGTTAATGTCTCTGCATCTAGCATTAGTTTATTTCGTTTATTATGTGCGTTCTTGTGTGTGTTGGTGCTTGTGTTTAATGGCTCATTTAGCAAAATGAACTGAACTGCCAAGAGATAAAAGTGGTGAGCCCCACATCTTCTGATGTGATTAGCACAGTGCGCCACACTGCAACCCTAACTCTTGGTAGCTCATTTAGCAAAATGAGGCGCCACCTCATATCTATTCTTGAGCGCATGCGCTCACACACCCCATTGCTGTGATTAATTTTGTGAAGGAGCTGTATAATTATTAGCTTGGTGGTTCTTAAAAATCCTCCTCTTATGTATCCTTCCTATGGTAGTCAATCTATTTTCCTTTTGTTTCTATTATTTGATCTGCTTTAGATGTTTCAGCCTCTGAAGAAATGTGGTGCAGGCTAACCTGTGCAAACCTAAGTACGCAAGACTGGAAGTTTTCAAGGGTGATGAAGCAATCATGTATAATCTTTTCTGAAATGCATGTACTTAAAATAGTTGAAAGGCTTGGCATTCTCGGCAATTGGAGACTTGCGATGTCTGTTGTTGAATGGGTTTATGATCAAAAGGATTACAAACATCTTAGAAGCAGGTGAGGTTATGAGCAATACAATTCTGTTTATCATAGGAAGTAGCCATGAAAAAGTAATCACTTTATGTTTGTTGGAAATATTATCCAATTCCTTACATGATTATGAACTTAAACTACTGTCGGATAGCAGACATTGACAATCTGTTGTTTGTTTAGGTTTGTATATACGAAGCTTATATCAGTTCTGGGGAAAGCAAGGAGACCCATTGAAGCTTGTCAAGTTTTTAATTTGATGCGAGTAATTGCCTTTACTTCGTACTGGGTTGCTTTTGATAAGTTAATGGCTTCCCAATACACCTTGTTTTCTCATCTATTTGTTTTTTATATTTATTAAATGCAGGATGATGGCAAGTTATATCCAGATATGGCTGCATACCATGCCATCGCAGTGACGCTTGGTCAAGCTGGTCTTGTGAATGAGTTAATTAGTATTGTAGAATCCATGAAGCAGAAACCTTCTAAGAGGATTAAGAATATAAAGTATAAAAATTGGAATCCATGCTTGGAACCTGATATTGTCATATTTAATGCAGTAAGAAAGAGCCTTTCGTCTCATTGTTGCATTGGCTTCTTGCTTTCACATCTCTTAAGTAGCAGCCTAAGGAAAACCTTATCATTTAAATCAGCTGTCTACTCTTTTGCATAATGCCACCATATTTCCAGGTGCTGAATGCATGTGTGCCGTCCCACCAGTGGAAAGGAGTATCTTGGGTGTTGCACAAAATGAGACTTAGTGGATTGAAACCTACTGAAACAACTTATGGGCTGGCCATGGAGGTACTCCCTAAAGCTATTTGTATCTTTTTGAATGCATGCTTGTGGTAGCTAAATTGTCTGTCAGCTTTCACATGGTGAAATCTATAACACATAGATGCATCCTTTTGGCTTTATCAGAAGACATCTTCTAGAAATTCATGGCAGTCGGTAAATCTTTGGATGCAACATGATTATATTTTCAATACAACCTGTGATGATGAAGATGTTAACCTGCTAGTACTTGCATTTTATTGGACTAGAGTAGCGTTATCTTATATCTAGATAGGAATTTGCTACACTTTCATGGTTAAAGAATTCTAATAAAATCAAACAAAAGCCGATACATCTGTCTGAACTAGTTTTGAAACCCTTGATAGCAGTTTCCTGGTAGTTTGAGGTAGATGTATCTGAACTAGTTTTGAAACCCTTGATAGCAGTTTCCTGGTACTTTGAGGTAGATGTATCTGAACTAGTTTTGAAACCCCTGATAGCAGTTTCCTGGTAGTTTGAGGTAAGCATTCAATGTGTCACCACTCCCACTGCAGTTAGATGCTTTACTGGTGCTTTAACTTTTGCCTTTTGAGGACGTACATATTATGATTCTAGATTACCCTTAGAAATGGTGATGAACAATGTGCTTAGAAGCTGAATGTATATAGACACAGGAGCCAATACTAGAGGTTCCATGTTGATTTCATGAATATCAAATATATGCTTCCCTATGGGCTGGTGCTTTCGGCTCTTTTGTTGATGTTTATAAAGTTTGTACGTATAGACAAGTCGTAGAGTCACCAGTAAATCATCTAACTGCAATGGGAGTGATGACATGTCGAATGCTTACGTCAAACTACCAGGAGACTGCTACTAAGGGATACAAAACTAGTTTAGTTGCTGAATGCATATAGACACAGGAGCCACTAGTAGAGGCTCCACATTGGGATCATGAATATCAAATGTATGCTTCCCTATGAGGTGGTGTTTTCCGTTCTTCTGTCATTTTTTTAACAAAGTTCGTACATCACATTCAAAGTCTTTCTTGATGTAACTGTTTTTGAGAGTGCTTTAGAATCAAATCAGGACAATCTGTCACCAAAAAATGGGGTAATTTAGTTACGTATCATCATGAACTTTTTATCTGTCCTTAGATTATATTTGCATGTTTAGCCTTACAGGCAATGCTTGTTAAAAGGTGATGCTGAAAGCCGGCAAGTATGGTCGGATTCACAAATATTTTGAGACAATGCGAAGAGGTGGTCTAGCTACAAAAGCCTTGACTTACAAAGGTGGTGATAGATGATCATTATTCATTTTAAGTTTATTTATGTTTTCTATGGCTTATATTAATCAAATTCTTGCAGTTCTTGTGAGAACCTTTTGGGAAGAGGGTAAAGTAGACGAAGCAGTTGAGGCAGTCAGGGACATGGAACGGAGAGGTGTAGTTGGAACAGCTAACGTCTACTATGAATTAGCATGCTGTCTTTGTCACAAGGGAAGATGGAGAGATGCTATGGTAGAGGTTTGTTGTTATCTATCAACTGGATTCTTGCTTTTGTGCAACCTTATCATTTTACGTTGTTAACAATTCATTTTTTCAGAACATATTATGATCTGTACATCCTCCTTTAGTTATCAAAATTTTGCTACCTTTGTCAACTTTCTATTTTTTGGTGTCTCCTTTCATCTTTCATGGTTTTAGTGCAAGTGTCAATTTATTTTACCATGTATATTTCTCAGGTTTTTGCGTCTGATGACCAATCCATAACCTGCATTAAGTCACCTCTTTTCTGTTTTACGCAGAATTGGCACATCATTTATTATTTTTTAGTAGTCATACGTTCCCAGCTAAGACGCGGACTAGGTCCTTGTCATATTTTGTTTTTATATTTTATTGTTTGTACTATTATATTCTTGATGTTTCCTAAAAGAGAAAGAAAAATACTAACATTTCAAAATCCTCCATGGCGACAAGTTTGAACACTATTATTGCTGGATAGAATGGGTGGCAAATCAAACAATTATAACTACCTGAAGGTGCTGGCTTTGGCATTTTGTTTCTTTTCATTGTTGGTTGTATATTATTATTTTTGGAAGGCAAAGAAGCTATCAATGAGTATTTTCATAATTTCAGAAACGTGGACAGCATTTGTTGGTAGTGCAGTTGCGTTGTGCACTTTCCTCTGTTGCATATTCTTTGTTAAATATATGTTTTAATAAGGTCATGCTAATAAGATTTTATATTTTTACTTATTATATTATTTTCCAAAATAAAATAGGTCAGGTTTATGTTTCATTGTTCTTTGTTACTTTATGTTTTAAGCAAAGAAATGCTCATAGGAAGGTGTTTATGTTTTGCTTTGTTCAGCTATTCGTGCCCTAACATTCTCCAAGTACTGAATTGCCTATAAAGTTTGAGCTTACATGTCTAAATGTCTTATTTGTAGATTGAAAAGCTTAAAAGGTTTTCTCATGCTAAGCCACTGGAGGTGACATTCACTGGGTTAATTTTATCTTCACTAAATGGTGGATACCCTAGTGACTGCATATCAATTTTTGAATACATGAAAAATCACTGTGTGCCTAATGTTGGGACCATAAATGCCATGCTGAAAATGTATGGCTGCAGTGACAATTTTGCAAAAGCCAAAGAGTTGTTCGAATCTATTAAGAACAATTCAAATGATTTTTCGGCCTACATTGATGATGGAACATTACTGAAACCAGATGCCTATTCGTATACATCTATGCTTGAGGCATCGGCTGCTGCTCACCAGTGGGAATACTTTGAGCATGTATATAAGGAGATGGCTCTATGTGGTTTTCAACTAGACCAAAATAAACATGTGAGGTTATTGGTTGCAGCATCTCGAGCTGGCAAGGTGAGTAGAAGTTTTTTTAATGTTGTAGAATTGCAATAGGAGCTTATAGTATCATGTTTCATGTTCATCAGAATCATGGTTGCTGTCATCCTTTTTTTGATTCTTGACATGCTTTGTAATCTCTGCGTATTTGTTTGCTAATTTGCCTATAACTGTTGACATGGCTGCGTGTTATTTCTGTAACTTTTCTAATAAGAAACTGATGCAGTTTCCTCAGTATTAGATATGGGCTTACGTACTTGTTGCTTGCTTTCTAGTTGCCATGACAAACATCAGCAGTAATAATTTTATTTATATTAGTTTCATCTGAAAATGAAAGCTCATACCTTGACCTATGTTTGGTTATTTTTCATTTTCAAATCCTCATTTCTGCCAAACTTTTTTTTGGTGCCTAGTTGTCGTGCAATTATAAGAGAATCCTGTGTTCCTGCTAACTCGGGATTCATCATTCATTGCTCTGCTGTTTTCTTTACTTTCCTTGATCCAGATAAAATTTTGGAGTGAAGCAATTTTTGGATTTCTTAAAAAATAGACTAGATCTGTTTGTCTCAAATTCTTCATACAAATGATTATCTTTTGGAAATATTTATTAATATTACAGTTGTAGTGTAGGCTTACAGATTCCGTGGCTATGCTTTTACTGTTATGTGTATCAGTTTTTCGGTACATCCCGCGCTCTTCTTTGACCGAATACTATGAAGTTGTTTGAGAGGACTTATTCTTTTGAAGTTTATATAAGTTATGCTGGGTTTTGGTGGTTTGCAGCTTTTATGATAAAAATGCTACAAAAATTGTTTGGGCAGAATAGATGTTTTTTCAGTCAAATCTAGCTTATTTAGGTGAGCTTATAAGGTAGATTTTCAAAGTTGGGGTATACCATTTTTTTAAAATGGGGCTTATAAGCTTATTTATTTGGTTTTTACCAAGCACTTAGATATGAAAAAGTTTGACTTAAAAAGCTATAAAACCCTCTATGTCATAATTCAATCTTCACTAATCTGTTCTACATTGATCAATAATCATAACCAAACCAAGGCAGTTTAAGCCATTTGTGCACATTATTTTTCTTCATATTTTGGTCCATCCAACTTGTGCATTTCACCATCAAAACTTGAGATACAATCATTTACAACTGCAGGTGAGTGTTTGTTTTGTCTGTAGCTGCTGTTATATTATATTAGCCAATGTTTCATTTTTCAAGTTAATCTTTCACACCTAAATATGTCCCTCCCATGGCTATTTATTGAACTTTATGCTCAATCTTCTTGTCTTCTGGCAGAGATGTTATTGAGTTAAACTTGCAATAATTTCCCTAGTCATTTTGGCAACATGTTTGCGTCTGTTATCTTAATTGCTTTAGCAACCTTAAGCACAAAGACTTAACAGGCGAAGCTCTTAACTTATTCTGACTGAGGCTAAACCAAAATCTCAAGCGTGAACCATCTCGATTGGTAGTATTAAATAAAATATCAGAAGCAGTTAAAATTTCATAAGCAATCTAACATATTTGGGACTTTGCTACGTGTACTTGATTTTCTAACTAGTAACCTTCCTGACTGTCCACTATCACATGCACAATGGTTACCTATGAACTGTCTTTATGTCTGTCATATCAATATATGTAAAAGGAAAATTAAAGAACAAGCACAAAATCTTGTGAATTTCCTATAGGGGCATTTGCTTGAGCACGCATTTGACTCAATTCTGGAAGCAGAAGAAGTTCCTCACAGATCACTCTTTATTGAACTCGTATACCAGACGATTTCACAAGAGAATTTTGAGAGAACGGTTGCTCTAATCAACGGCATGGCTCATGCTTCAATGTGTGTATGTGAGTCCCAGTGGTCAAATATCTTCAGTTGGAACAAGGATCACCTTTGCATGGAGAAATTGCTGAAGTTATTAAACCATCTCGGTAACAGTGATAACCTAGTGATGGAGGACCCTGTTCCCAATTTCATAAGATCACTGGAGTCCTATGTGCAAATACCATCAAGTAATGCCCTTTTACTTGCTGCTTCTAGAGAGGATTCAGAAAATGAATCCATCTTTGGCAACAGAGAGAGGATTCAGGGCCATCTTCGTTGTTCTACTCTTATCCACAGTGATGGTGAATCTGAATCCAGAGGGAATGATATTACTTCTATAGCATCAAACTGCAATGGTAACTTTAGCATAAGACATGATACAGATGTTAATTTGCTGGAGGGAGTTGATTTTGATGTGTTTTCTAGCTCATCTATTGGGAATGAAGGTAAATGGTCCGAATCTACTCAAAAAGGCCACTCAGATTCTCCTAATGGGGAATCATGTTTTGACTTGCTGACTGATAATATCGACGACTCATTTTCAAAGTTACCCTCAGCATCAGATATACTGGAGACATGGAAGAAAGATAGGATTAAGGATGGTATATTCCCTTTTGAATACATGAGTTCAAATATTCAATGGAGAACATATGATGAAGAATGTCATTCATGAGATTCTGTAGAAAGAACAATGCTAAGTGCATTTCACGCATTATTGTGATCCCATGGGATTTTACTTTGTGTAGTCTCTGCAGTGTTACAAGAGATTAAAGATGGCCTTCGTAAAGTTGCCAATAAGTCAGTTAAACTGAGGCTACTGCTTGTTAGATTGTCCTGTATATTGTGCTGTTGTTTGTTTAACAAATGAAGTCTCTTGTCTGCTACTGGAACTGTTTGACTAGCCTTGTGCTCTTTTTTCCCCTCCAAGGCGGTTATTGTTTATATTGCATCTGTTGGTTAACAACACAAAAGAGGCGGGAAAAGTCCTAAAGAAACTACTCTTTTCATATTTTAGAATAAATACCCCAACCCTTCATATTTTGACATTAGTCCTTCATGTATTTTAGGTGTTTACAAATTAGTCCCTCTGCTTAAAGAATTTCACATTGAGGGAACGCTATGCTGTATTTTAACATTTTCAGATACAATGTTTTTGCACCGTTATGCATTCAAATTTGATTTTGGTGTTGATTTGAGTTGATTTGGGTTTAGATTTTAGGATAATTTTCCTTTTCTCTGAAGTGGAAGCAGGAAATGAGAAGAGAGTGGGAAGCTAAAGTTGGTGGGGGATACATTTCATAAGGATGATTTACTCAATCACCCATCCCCAATTAACTAATAATCCAAGCGAAGATAAGAATTTGGTTGATTAATATAACAAAGACACTAATTTCCAAATACTTAAAAGATTTGGGGTCAAAATATAAAGATTTGATGTACTAATTTTAAAACGTGAAAAGGTTTGGGATTAATATCGGATAAAGATTTGATGGACTAATTTTAAAACATGAAAATGTTTGGGATTAATATCGGAGAAACCCCAATAAAATAAAAGTGAAGTAGATACAGAGTTGGAGGAATTCAAATCTCTAGTTAATTTACATCAAAGTACTAGTTGATATAGTCAATGTAAGACTAAGCAGGCTCCATTTACCCTCATCCAGCGAGCAATACACCTCCGCAGCTATAGTGTATGTATATTGTTGGCTTTGTACTAGACTAGTTCCAAACAAACTATTAACCATTGTGTCATTATTCGTGTTCGTAGCTTGTAATTGAAAATTATAGGACCGATTTGGACTTCATTTGTTAGAAACATAACAGAAATTCACTCATAAAGGTACCTTGTTAGAGTGAATTCAAATTTGAAAAAAAAACCGCATGAAATCATTTATGTAGCTAACATGGGTTGAATGGATCCTGACTACAAAAGATAAAGGAAGTGAAAAGAGGAGAGCAATAAAAGTGTTGGGAGCGAGGGAACGCTGACACCGCTGTGAAAGCTAAATCAATCCCGAGAGAAAACAATCCTAGCTTAAGTTTACGTCAAACTCAAACCAACCATTACAAGCAATAGAGAGTACACAGATAAAACAATAAGTAAATGAGACGAGACAACAGATTTACGTGGTTCAGCAAGCTTGCCTACGTCCACGGGAGCCGCACAATTAATTTCTTATTTAACCACAAGAAATTACAAAACTTGCTAAGAGAAGATCTCAAACTTGAGATCTCTCTACAGTATTGCTTGTGATTTATTCAACTGAATAAATCACAACTCAATCTCAATTTTATTGACCGAAAATTGCTCCTCAAAATCCCTGAGAAGAGCCGCCGCCACAGAGAGAAAAAATCCTCTCTGTTAAAATAGAGAGAGAGAGAGAGAGAGAGAGAGAGAGAGAGAGAGAGAGAGAGAGAGAGAGAGAGCCTAGGTCTTCAGGCGAGCTCCACGCCAGCTTGACTATAGCTAGCTTCCACCACGCAAGCGACAGGCGAGCTCCACATCGGACGAGCTCGATATCCTCTACGCCCGCAGTCTAGAAGGCGAGCTCCCTCCCCGCCTCTCTACGTGCAAGCGAGCTTCCTCGCCCTCGCCTCGTCAGCAGGCGAGCTTCCTCGCCGTCGATCTTCAGGCGAGCTCCTCCTTCGAATCAAGGTCAGTTCTCTTCAATTCTCCACCTCGTCCATTATTTGATAAACCTTAAATTTTGGATTAACACCAAAAGAACACTGTGAACGCCAACTAGGCCAAAACCAGGCCAAACCAGCTGCACTATTATATTATGGTTGCCTACGTACCCTCTGACCAGGATCAAGCTAATCGTAGTTCTGCACATTGCCCTCTTGGGCAGATCAACACAGGCTGATATTAAACAACTCCAAGCAATGTTAAAACTTGCTACCTGTGACCACCTTGGTCAACATGTCTGCTGAGTTCTCAGTTGTGTGCACCTTTTCATGAGAGAAATAACATTCCTTTATGACATCCGCACAAAATGATACCTGAGGTCGATATGCTTGGTACGAGCATGATGAACTTGATTCATAGCCAAATGAATTGTATTCTATCGCACCACAAGTTCACGCAATCCCTCTCAATCCCCAAATCATCTAGCAAACCCCACAACCACAGTACTTCCTTCACTCCCTCTGCCATGGCCACATACTCACCCTCCGTAGTAGAAAGTACCACAGTAGCCTGTAACATCGATCGCCAACTAACTGGAGCATCATGTATACTGAATACATAACCAGTAGTAGATCGTCGTCTATCTAGATCGCCCGCATAATCTGAATCCACAAATCCATCAATCTGACATGTATCTCTATCAAAATACAGACCTGTTTCAACGGTACCCTTCAAGTACCTCAGGACCCATTTCACCGCTTCTCAATGTGCCTTTCCCGGATTCGCCATGAACCTACTGACAACACTGACCACCTGTGAAATATCTGGACGTGTACACACCATTGCGTACATCAAACTACCAACTGCACTAGCATAAGGTACACACCCCATGTGTGCCTTCTCTTCCATTGTAGTGGGAGATTGTTTACCTGAGAGTCTGAAGTGTGAATTGTGGAGCCAATGGAGTCACCACTGACTTAGCACTTTGCATCCCAAACCTTGCGATAACCCGCTTAGCCTTTCTGACTCAAGAACAATTGCCGATTTGCCCGCTCTCTTCCAATCTCTATTCCCAGTATTTTCTTAGCAGCGCCCATGTTCTTAAACTCTTTACCAAGTTGAGATTTCAGCCTATCTATATCCACCTTGCTTCTCGAAGCAATAAGCATGTCATCAACATACAAAAGAAGATAGATATAATCACCTCCATGAAGCTTCCGAATATAGACACAACAATCATAATTGCTTCTGGAGAACCCATGCTTTAGCATGAAAGAGTCAAATCACTTGTAGCACTGCCGAGGAGATTGTTTCAATCCATAAAGTGATTTCTTCAAGTGACATACCTGATGCTCCTTATCCTCAACCTTGTAACCCTCAGGCTGATGCATATAGATTTCCTCATCCAAGTCTCCGTACAAGAAGGCCGTTTTAACATCAAGTTGTTCCAGCCAGTGTTTTAAATATCTGTCGATAGTCCAATATTATCACTGATATATCAGATTTTTGAGCTTGCCACAAGGATAAGTTGATTTTGTAATCGGTTATCGTTTTTGACAGTTTATCGGTGATAAATCACCGATAAAGGCAATTATCTCCCGATAATAGAGAAAAAATTATCGTGGTTATCGGGACTGGTCATTTGAGTTACATTGCTGAGATATTAAACCCGACCCGACCCGTTTTCACAATAAAATGAAAACTCAAACCCTGACCTTCGTGAATCCAGAACCTTAAACTTCGTCTCTGGCGGCTGTTTCTTCCATGCCTCTTCGTCGCTCGCCAACCCTAACCTTGAAACCCTAAACTTCGTCGCTCGCCTGCCGTCTGTGAAGCTCATTGTTCGCCTCGACTTCGTGAACCCCGTGCGGTCTTGCCTTCATGAACCCCGTGCGGTCTCGCCTTCGTGAATCTCCAGCGAACCTCGCCTCGACTTTGTGAACCTTGTGCGGTCTTGCCTTCATGAACCCCGTGCGGTCTCGCCTTCGTGAATCTCCAGCGAACCTCGCCTCGACTTTGTGAACCTCGTGCGGTCTTGCCTTCATGAACCCCGTGCGGTCTTGCCTTCGTGAATCTCCAGCGAACCTCGCCTCGACTTTGTGAACCTCGTCATCATCACTCCCCGACATCGCAGCTCCTTTGACCTTCGCAGCTCAGAGCTCAGCTCCACAGCTCAAAGCTCCCCGACCTCGCAGCTCCCTAACATTCACCGTCGTCACTCGCTCCTCTTCGAACATGTATGCTCACCTCCCCGACCTCGTCTTTCTTTTTTTTTACTTTTATTTTAAGTTCATTTTTTATTTTTCTTTTCAGCTTGCCTCCCTGACCTCGTCTATTCTGAATTTCTGATTACTATTCTCTCCTCTTTTTTCTTTTAAGTTCATTTTTTCTTTTTCTTTTAAGTTTATTTTTTTCTCCTCCGATTCCGATTATTGTTCTCTCTTTTTTTCTTTTTAAGTTTATTTTTTTCTTTTTCTTCCATTTTTTCTTTTTATTCTTTGAAAAGACACGTTGATCTATGTTTGTCACTTTCATCATACATAACTTGATAGTTATAACTCTTTTCTGTAAGAATTTCTGTGTAGTTTTAGGATTTCCCATATATCCGTGTTAAAATACAGTGACTTGTTGTGAGACTTTATAAGAAATTAGTTACAAGTCTTGTAATTAATTTCTAGCAAACTGATAAAGTTGCAATTAATTTTAAGAAAATATTTGTGAGACTGTAATGTATAAGCAAATTTAATTTTAATTACAGTTAATTTTCACTGCAATTAGTTTATACCAAACTTGTATCTGCAATTAGTTTATAAGTAATTAGTTTTACAACTTGGATCCGCAGATAGTTTACAATTTCTGTTTTAAGTTGTCTTCCTCAGTTCCTTCATTCCTTGGAATCTTGATGTCATTTTGAACTCAAGTCTGCAACAAAAATAAAATTGACTGATGTTAGGCATAAAATTTTATGATCTGATGAAATAAATAAAGTTATTATATTTTATTAAGCATGGTTAGATTACATTTGTAGTTATTATATTTTATATATACATAATCCAGTATATCGCTCTGATAAATACTATTTATCCCCGATATATCCCCGATTTCTGCTATCTGATAAGGATTTTGACCGTCCGATAAATCCCCGATAACCGATATTTAAAACCTTGGTTCTAACTCAAGATCACCATGAGCAACAATACTCGATAGCACTCGAATAGAAGTGTGTTTCACCACCGGAGAAAAGATCTCATTGTAATCCACACCCTCTCTTTGTGCAAACCTCTTAGCCACTAGCCTAGCTTTGTACCTTGTACTGTCGAGTTCGGAAGGATCCTCCTTTCTCTTGTACACCCATTTACAGCCAATAACTTTCTTCCCTATGGGCAATGGGATCACCTCCAATGTTTGGTTCTTCTAGAGAGATTCCATCTCTTCCTTCATCACAGCCAACCAACTCTCACTTTCCCTATCCCCGAATAACTTTCTTTACTCCGTTCTCTGTAACAATCCTGCAACCACCGGAGTCCAATACACAAACTGAGATAAGATTCTTCTGCAAGTCAGGAACGTGCCTCATGTCCATTAGGGTTCTAATCACTCCATCATGTATTTTGATTTTTGTATCACCAAGCCCCACCATTTTACAAGCATGTGTAAACGTCAAAAATTACCTATAGGTTCTCACACGCAGCTCGAGATAGAGAGAAGACGATGAATGTTATTACCTGAGTCAAAGAGAATTATCTAATATCGACAAGTGAATGAAGTAAGTCGACGAAGCGTACGAGTCAACGGGATGGCAGAATAGCAAAGAAACGGTTTAATCAGGAATTACGTTTCACTCAGAAAAGCCGAAACGTTACTCGTGTTTTGTCCATTCCATATATGATTCACCTATAGGAGGTTGTAGATCTCTTCTTTGGCTTTTCGACACATTTTGAATCGCGTCATTCGGAAGTCGGATGAGAAAATTATGGCGAAAACAGTTAAAAGAGGGGAAAACAACGTCTCGGCCAAGGCCAAGACACATCTGTGTCTTGGCCAGGGCCGAGACAGTCTCGGCCAGGGCCGAGATAGTCTCAGCCAGGGCCAAGATAGTCTCGGCCTAGCTAGGACTGTCCCGACCCCAAAAATACTATTTTATGCCGTTTTCTCGCTATTAACTAGCCTGATTCTGATGCTGAGCCTCCCCAACTGATTTGAGATTATCTATAAATGTGGTTAAGTAGTTACAACTGAGGATAAGATTAAATTGTTCATTCTTATCTGAAAACAAGGCTTCTGAACCTATAAATATAGCCCTAGGGTCTTCATTTGCACATGCTAGAATTTTCGAGCCTTGGTGAAGCCCTGTCGGTTGGGAGAGTGAAGGAGCACAAATTTTCAGAGAGGAGTAGGAGATCTTGGTGACTTATTCAGCATAAAGAGGAATAGCTCGAGAGATCTACATATAGTTCATCCATTTCCCTCAAAATTGTACCTTGCCGTGATTCAGGAGAAGAGTGGGTATCTCACATTGCTAAAATATTCGTTTTAGTTTCTTGTCTCCTCTGTGAGGCAATGAAACCGTTACTCAGATCTGATCAGTCGGTGGTCTATGGATAAACCCCGACACAGGTAAAGATGCCATGCAAGCAGAAGACCGATAGACGATCTCTCTGCGTGTTTTCTCAGTAAGTCATCTGTTTTATTTTCATTGTAAGAAAAGTCTTATAAAAAGACTTAATTATTTTTTCTTTATTTTGAATTTGTAATTCAATAAACAAGTTGTAATAGATTCGAGAGATCTACATACAGTTCATCCATTTCCCTCAAAGTTGTACCTTGCTGTGATTCTGGAGAAGAGTGGGTATCTCACATTGCTAAAATATTCGTTTTCGTTTCTTGTCTCCTCTGTGAGGCAATGAAACCGTTACTCAGATCTGATCATTCGGTGGTCCATGGATAAACCCCAACACAGGTAAAGATCCCACACAAGCAGAAGACCGATAGACGATCTCTCTGCGTGTATTCTCAGTAAGTCATCTGTTTTATTTTCATTGTAAGAAAAGTCTTATAAAAAGACTTAATTATTTTTTCTTTATTTTGAATTTGTAATTCAATAAACAAGTTGCAGAAGACCGATTTTCGACGCGAACACGTTTGCCATCACAGTGGGAGCCAACAGCCTCGTCGCCGAGGCCGTCGTGCCGCAGCCGATGATCAAGATCCCGGTTGATTCACAAGTCGAGTACGAGTTTGACGAAGCCAAGTTCGAGGAATATTTCTCCTCGTCTTCATCAGAATCCTTCTCTCCCTGCAAATGCGGAAAGATCTCATCTTTGAAGGATGCGTATTCGCCAAAAAAGGCTACAAATGACTCTGCTCGTCACAACTCCTCCCCAGTAAAGGAGTTGTTCAATCAAAGTACGCCAACTCTGACGAAGAGGGCTCGTCAAAGGCGACGCCAACGCCAAGCTCGTCAAGTTGCCAATGCGTTGGAATAAGTCGATTGATTCGCTTCTATGTAGACTTGGAGTCTAGGAAGCATCAAGTAATCCAGCCACCATAATGAAAAGTTGCTAATACTTCTACCGAACCATCAACAGGAGAATAAGTTCTTTATCAAAAGGAGCGCATCCAAAAACGACGCGTACGTGCTGCACGCGGGTGTGCCTTTGTGCGAAAAACTCAAGGCATGCAAAAGGAAGAGGTGGCCAAAAACTACCAAAATCCAAACAAGTTTGTATACCGAAGGCCAAAATAGCACCGAAATAAACTCAGAAAGCCTCTGATCTCGCTCCTCTTGCTCCCACACCTTCAGCGAAACCCTACGGTAGTGTGGATTTGTCCAAATTTAAGATTCTGATGAAGGATCGCCTGGGTCATTTACATGAAGATCGAGGCAAAGCTACGATGAATAAAACCCGAGTAATTCCTCAGGCTGAGGGGTCATACAAACACTCCCGTCAATCCAAAGGTCATTCAAAGGTGTCCCGCCACCGCTAAACAAACCGGGGTACCTCGTTGTACATGTTCGTGTGCCATGCACAAGAGGACTCCTGGCGTCGATTGCCTGGTGGTTCATATTGAAACCTAGGAGCCCGTTAATACCTCACGCTCGCAAGGGGGTGGTTCTAAACATGTGACTCCTGATGTGACCTTAGATCATTCAATAGAGATAACAAATCATCTTGAGAATGTCAACAATGTTCTTCTTCCCCAAAAGAAGATGTATCTGTCAAAAGAGAACGTTATATTTGGGGTATCACAACAACAAGCGATGGATTGCTCCAATGAGCTGCACCATCAGGCTGGGGGTGTGAACAAATATAAAAAGTTTGATGTCTGAGAAACTAACTCTCACTGTCCATGTGAAAGGCTTATCAGGGTAGTATTACCAAAATGTAGCTGCACCAGGACCATTTCACAAAGGGTCTCGATTTCGAAAAACTTACCACCAAAGCGTCGAAGCCTAAGCCAACATGTCTCCACGAGAGAAAATCCACAGTTCAGATGATGAATTCCCTTCAATCACCATTAATATGGTTGACAAAGAAAAGTCTATCATTACTTCAAACGGCTCTAACCTCGACTTTTCTCCCGGAAGAAAAGTTAATTTAGAGATAGCCCAACGAATGTCTCAGCTCTAGCTGGAAGCCATCGAACATAGGGATTACCCGAGGATGCACAAAAGACTATCTTCAGAAGACGAACTGTCGGATACTTTCTCTGTAATTGCCTCCAAATACACAATGTCCAGCATGGGGGAAACAAGAGAGTCGTTCATGGTCACTCTTGACCTAGTGGCTCAAATGCTTCAAAAGGCTTTAGCTCGATAGCAAGAAGAGCTTAGAGCTGAAATGAACATGCAAATAGAGCTAAACATGCAACGGGTAAGGGAGTTACATGACCAACAACTTCAAGCTTTATCAAATCAGTAGGCTGAATCTAGTCGCCGCACCCAGAACGTCGTAGTTGATGGCGATCCAGAAGTGGACAAAGTCATCAGAGCTAACGCACTCCCAAAAAATACTATGGGTGATCCAATCGCACTACTTAATAACACTGGGGGTGGTTCAAATGCACCCACTAAAAATAAAAATGCTAGGGGTGGTTTAACTCATTCTCCTTAACGTCCTTCGAATAAAGATATGGATGATGACGAGATGATGAAAGAGCTGGAGAATAAGGTCAACGCCTTAATGTCTGCTCAAAAAGTGAGGAGAACAGGCATTCCACGCTCATATCCAAGAGAGTGGGATTCAATCTCGTACTCGACAAAGTTCAATCTATTTAACTTCATGTTGTTTCACGGGAAAGGTTCACCCACTCAGCACCTAATTAATTTCAAGTCCCACCTGGAAGTGATCTCCGGGAATGAACCCTTAATAGTTTGGTCATTCGTTGGCATCCTTCACGGGGTCGCCTTCGATTGGTACCGACGCCTTAAGCCGGGGAGTATCGACAACTACGATGATATGGAGAGCTCATTCCTTAGCAGCTTCTTTAACGATGACACTGAAGTGTCAATTGGAGCATTTCTGGACAAGAAGCAGAAGGATGGGGAGTCAGTTGACAGCTTTGTCAAACGCTTCCGTGACAAGGCAATGAATTACAGAGATTCAGTCACAGAGGAATTCATCTTGCAGACATGCCACAATAACCTTTCCATTGATGTCCTGAAAGTCCTGGGGGTCATGCCATCCACCACATGGAAAGAATTAAAACTACACTGTGAACAAGCCGAGTGCTTTCTCAAAAGGAAGAAAGCTGAGAGAGGCCAACTAACGGCCAAGGACCCTGCAACTACTGTCGACATTCATCAACAACAACCTTGGAGGCAGCAAAGGACTTCTAATCTGAGGTTCCAAGAAGAGTATTCTTTCGAGGATGATGAAGTTCCATCCATCTTCAAGTACCTACTCGCCAATGATAAAATTAAGCTGCCACCGATTACAAATCAGGAGGAAGCAAACAAAACATCGGATCCAAAGTACAGTGCATACCACAGGAAGGTACATCACCCCATCAAGAATTGTATTACGTTGAAAAATAGCATTCAAGCCTTGGTTGACACTGGCGTCATAACACCAAAGTAAGCCGAGTAAGAACGGTTTCCTACGATAGGTATATGAGGTTATACTGCTCTCATCCTCCGATAGGTATAAGAGGTTAAACTGCTTCCCCCACCTCTAATGGGTATAAAAGGATAATCTGTTTCCCTTATTTTCAACGGGAAGTTCTTGGAGAATATTACTCATAATATTCTTAAGGATAACCCGAGAGCAGTTGACCATTCAAGGTGAAAACCGGTCATCAGAATAATTCATTCTTAATCATGATAAAAAATGATTAATAATCTCCCACTGTGGCTATTTAATCATTTCAAAGATGATTAAAAAACCATTCCACTGTGACTTTCAGAGCATTCTTTCGTTAATATGAGATTCAATGACTTAGTCCAGTCAATCTTTCCTCACGAAACCCCCACAATTAAATTTTGAAGTGCTTAATGATTCATGATCCTCCATTATAAAATCCCTCGCTGATCAAATCAAATAAAAGTGGGTCCACCAAAATACTTCGTGTTTTAATCCACCCGAACTCCCACTATGTCCAAGCCTTAACACTCTCACTGTTGGGATCTAACACGACACCCCTCTCTTCATGTTAAGTCCTTGTCACTTGACACCGAAATCCCCTACTGAGTGATTTGTATAAGTCAACATTCCCACTGTTATTTGTATCTTTACTCCCATTGTTTCTTGGTCAAACCTTCCTATAGTTAGGACCAAAGCCAAAATCCCCTCTCGATTCCTTCCATGAGCGAGATGTCCGCTTTCAAATTAAGCGATCAAACCTATAAAAGTTAGGATCGTCCCAAACCCCCATTTTGAATTTTTTCTACACTTGGAGAGAGAATATAAAATTCTTCCTCTCCAAAAGACAAAATAGGGTTAAGCCTACGCCTAATATGCGTAGCCGGGTAATCTATTCCCATAAGAAAGACAAAGTCTATGTATTCAATATCATAGCACCAAGTCTAAGAGAGTTTATTCTCTTAGCACAACGTTACATGCGGTGATACGGGTGTATCTTCTCTTCGGGAGCTTAGCGATCCTCATGAGAGCTTGAGGATAGATGATTCTTATGGTATCTTGAGAATAGAGTAGAGGAGTCATGGACGAGGTCATTGGAGGTGACGAAGTCGAAGGATTCGTCAAAACTGTAGGAAGTACAGTTGGACTCTGGCTGGTCGACCGGCTTGGTCACGGCAGTCGACCGCTAAGTGCACAGACCCAGACTATGTCTCGGGACTAAGAGCGGTCGACCGATGGTGGCGCTGTGGTCGACCGAAAGCACTGTAATTGATTTTTCTAGTTTTCGTCGTTCTGACCGGTCGACCACCTTGGGCACTGCGGTCGACCGCGTAGCGGTTCCGGGCCTGGGTCTGTTTCCTGCTCCAGTTGGGATTTCTGTTTAGTATAAATAAAAACACGACTTTTCTAGGGTTTAGAACTCAGATTGTAATCAGAAAAGAGACCAGGGAGGTTGTTCTTTGATCTAGAGAGATTGTGAGAGAGAGATTTTGTAAATCTAATTGATTCTCATAATCTAGAGAAGGTATTTTCCTTCGCCCTAATTATAACTCTTGTGTTCTTTAGTCGTTTTCTTCTTTACCCACTCTTGATAATTCCACGATCAAGAGTGCTCGCACGACGACTCGTATCAAGTTGGTATCAGAGCACTAGATCCTGTGAAGGGGGGAAATCAAGAGTGCTCGCACGACGACTCGTATCAAGTTGGTATCAGAGCACTAGATCCTGTGAAGGGGGGAATTGTGTATGGTCCTTACTCGCTCAGTACAAGAAGCTTGGCGAGATCCTTAATTCCTCGGAGGGGGTCCAGAAATTAAGGAAGGAGAAGATGTCTGAAGCAGATAATTCAACAAGACTTGATGCCATGGAGAAGCAGATTGAGACGATCGGGACGACTCTTACTCAACTCGTGGGTCTCATTAACGGAGGAGACAAAAAGGAGGAATCTTCTTCGAAGGGTAAGAAGGGACTCTTCGAATCCGATGAGGAGAGCGAGAAAGCTGATTCAGAGGGGCAAACTGAGATTGTCAAGGCTGCTGGACATCAAGGGGGTAAGAATCATTACCAGAATCTGAAGATTGACTTCAAGGTTGAGATTCCTGTTTATGATGGGAGTATCAATGTGGAGAAGCTTGATGATTGGATCGAACGCATGGAGATGTACTTCACTCTCTATGGATATTCGTCCAAGGAGAAAATAGTGTTCGCGACATTGAAGCTTTCAGGGCACGCGTTGACGTAGTGGAAATCCTATTACAAACAGGAGAAGAAAGCGACGTCGTGGAACAAGTTCAAGGAGCTACTTCGGAAGCAGTTTTATCTAGTGGGGTTCCTTGAGGAGCGTTGGTACAAGTGGTATGGCTTGCGCCAAAAATTTAATCAGACCGTTCAAGAGTACACGACGGAGTTCCAGCAACAGGCAATGGTCCTAAACATCGCAACGTCCGAGTACCCCATCTTCATGAAGTACATGGCAGGTCTGAATGATTACATCCGGAAGAAGATGAAGCTGTTTTCAGTGGAGACAATCGCAGAGGCGAGCGTGAAGGCCATTGCCATTGAGGGCCGACAGAAGAAGGGCAACAAGACAAAGGGGGATTCCAAACCATCGGGGAGCAAGACGGGTGGCTCTCAGTCTAAGGATGAGAAGAAGAAGGTTGACTCGGGGAAAGCAGGATTGACATGCAATCACTGCAAGCAGACAGGGCATGTGGCTGATCGTTGCTGGGATAAGTATCCTCATCTGAAGCCAAAAGGATTGAAGAAGAAGGAGGAGAAGAAGGCGTACGTGATAGCACATGGTCCGAAGGAGGTTCCCGGGATGATAGAACCCAATAGCAGTCTCAACCTTATGGCGAGGAAGCAGGCCACCAAAGAAGATGACGACCCGAGGGAGCAGCTCTTTGTTCTGAAATTACAGGTCAAGACCAGTTTAGTGGATGCTATTGTAGATTGAGGGAGTTAGAAAAATCTGATATCTGAGGCATTAGTACAGAAGCTGGGATTGAAGATGGTGAAGGATCCGAAGCCCTATCCATTAGGGTGGATTCAGAAGGAGGCGGGATTGAGTGTGGTGAACCAGTGTTCATTCAGGTTTGCACTCTATGAGTCATATATTGACGAGGTCACTTGCGACGTGGTTCCGTTGGATGTTTGCTAAGTTATTTTGGGCAATCCTTATTTGTGGGATAGATACGCAATATATGATCGGCGAGCCCAAAAGTACACGTTCAACAAGGACGGTGAGCAATTCATTTTTCGTTCAACATCTCTTCCACAGGAGACGAGCTTGGTGACAGTGACTCAGGCTAAGAGGTTGGTGAACGTGGGCAGGAAGTTCATTTTATTGTTCATTCGGCCGTATGAAGAGCAGCTGAGTAGGAGGTGCTTGTCCACCTTGAGCAAGCTCTAGGAGGGAGATCTTGACAGGTTGAAGGTCAAGTATGCGGACTTGTTTTCGGAGATCACGGGACTACCACCACGTCGAGGTGTAGAGCATGAGATTATGTTGACCGGGAAGAGTTCCTTACCTAACATAGGCCTATACCACACATCAGTACTGGAGTCCGAGAAGATCAAGAAGCAGATTCAGGAGCTCTTGGAGGCGGGAGTGATTATGCCGAGTTGTTCACCTTGCGGGTCACCAGTGTTGTTGGTGCCCAAAAAGGATGGAGGCTGGCGCATGTGCGTGGATTACCGGGCGCTCAACAAGATAACCATCAAGAATCGCTACCCATTACCGCGGATTGATGATCTTATGGACCAGTTGGAGGGAGCGAGGTTTTTCACGAAGCTGGATTTGAATCTGGTTACCATCAGGTGAGGATTCGGGAGGGAGACACTTGGAAGACTGCGTTCAAGACCAAGCAAGGCCTGTTCGAGTGGTTGGTGATGCCGTTTGGATTGTGCAATGATCCGACTACCTTTATGAGGCTTATGAATGATTTGTTGCGACCCTTTATAGAGGACTTTGTGATAGTTTACCTTGATGATATCTTGGTGTAAAGCAGGACTTGGGAGGAGCATCTCGTTCATGTTGAGAAGGTATTTGAAGTGTTGCAGGACGGACAGCTGAAGCTCAACGGGAAAAAGTGCGAATTCGGGAAGGACGAGTTGGTGTATCTTGGATTCATCATAGGGAAGGGCCAGCGGAGGATAGATCCAGGCAAGGTGGAGGTGATCACAAAGTGGCCGACGCCGAAGATAGTGACTGAGGTGAGGAGCTTCATGGGGGCTTGCCAGTATTTGCGCAAGTTCATTCAAAATTTTTTGACTTATGCGGCACCGTTACATGGCCTCACAAAGGCTAAAGTTCAGTTTGAGTGGGGAAGGACGCATGAGGAGGCTTTTCAGTTGCTAAAAAGGAAGATCTCGGAGGCACCGATGTTGGCGTTGCCGAATTTGCAGCAGACTTTCGAGGTGGAGACCGACGCATCTAGTTATGCGATGGGCACGGTGTTGATTCAGGATGGGAAACCGGTGGAATACCATTCTGAGAAGTTTTCGGGTGCTATTGCGAACTACCCAACCTACGACAAGGAGTTCTATGCACTATATCAAGCAATTAAGCATTGGAGGGTGTACTTGTTAGGGAAGGAGGTGGTCGTGCATTCGGATCATAAGCCGTTGGAGTTCTTACATGCCCAGACGAAGCTACAGTAGGCACGGCACATGAAGTGTATGTCTTATTTGATGGCTTTCAACATCATTATTAGGTACAAGAAGGGGGCGACAAACAAGTTGGCCGATATGTTATCTCGTCCGCCGGTAAGAGCTTTATTGGTGGCGACGCGTATTCAGCTCTTGGTTCCTTTGGAGTATGTACAGCTGTATGCATCCAGTAGAGACTTCGGTAGTGTGTTTGAGCAGGAGAAGGCTGGTCGAAGGGGGGAGTATGCACTTGGAGAAGATGGCTTGTTGTATCGTGGGACATCACTATGCATTCCGGAGGATGGTGATAGGTTGTAGTGGATTCGGAAAGCACATACCTCGCGTGTGCAAGGGCATTTTGGCATTCAGAAAATGCTTCTCAATCTACGGCGACATGTGTTTTGGCCACGGATGCTTGATGATGTGACCAAGTATGTTGGAGGGTGTAAGTTATGTTGTATTTCGAAGCCTTCTAACAGAAAGAGGGGATTGTACCTACCATTACCGGTTCCTTCTAGGCCGTGGGAGAGCATTTCTATGGATTTTCTAGGAGGGTTGCCGACTACGAAGCGCGGGCATGACTATTTGTACGTTGTGGTGGACCGATTCAGCAAGATGGTGATATTGATTCCTTGTAAGAAGACCGTGACGGGAGCGGGTGCAGCACAATTGTTCTTTGAGTATGTGTGGAAGCACTTTGGGTTGCCGAGCTCGATTATTTCGGATCGGGATAGCCGTTTTCTCGGGCATTTTTGGGATTCTTTGTGGAGTTTGATGGACACTAAATTGAAGAAGAGCACGGCCTTTCATCCACAAACAGACGGACAAACGGAGGTAGTCAACCGGACTATGGTGCATATGTTGCGGGGGTATAATTCCAGGCATCCTAAGACTTGGGATGAGAGTTTACCATATTTGCAGTTTGCTTTTAATCGGGCAATTCATGGATCTTCCGGAAAGTCACCATTTGAGACTTGTTATGGATTTTTACCACCGAGCCCGTTCAATCTTGTGTTTTCAAGTGAAGCCATAGTGGACGGCAAGGAGGGGAGTGAAAGACAACGTGCTCAGCGATTTCTCAAGAAGATTACAAATATTCATGCCACGGTTGAAGCTCAATTGAAGAAATCGCAAGCTAAGTACAAGGCGAAGCATGATCAACATCGGGTTCCTTGTAACTTTGGTAAAGGCGATATGGTATGGCTAAAATTGAGTAAGGAGAGGCTCAAAGGAGAAGGGAAGAAGTTGAAGCCTATTCGTTATGGTCCATTTCGGATTATCGATTAGATTGGCGACAACGCTTTTCGTTTAGATTTGCCACCTTACTTAGGCATGTATTCGGTGATCAATGCCGAGTACTTGAAGTTGTTTGAGCCTCCATTATTGGATGATGAAGGTGATGACAAGATGATCTTACCGCATGTTGAAGACTTGTGGTTTGATAGAGAGGAGCCACTGAAAGAAGATTGCATTTTGGAATGGAAGATGACCAAGACGAGGCGGGGGATGAAGGAGTCGTTTCTCATTGGACGTCAAGGTCAGATCCCTAGCAAGGCCAAGTGGTTCAACAGAGAAGGAGGGGCTCGCGAGTTCCCTCAGCTGAAGTTCTAACTTGAATGGGACTTCAAGTTCCTAAAGAGGGACCCATGATATGGGTGTATCTTCTCTTCGGAAGCTTAGCGATCCTCATGGGAGCTTGAGGATAGATGATTCTCATGGTATCTTGAGAATAGAGTAGAGGAGTCGTGGACGAGGTCATTAGAGGCGACGAAGTCGAAGGATTCGTCAAAACTGCAGGAAGTACAGTTGGACTCTGGTCGGTCGACCGGCTTGGTCACGACGGTCGACCGCTAAGTGCACAGACCCAGACTATGTCTCGGGACTGAGACCGCTAAGTGCACAGACCCAGACTATGTCTCGGGACTGAGAGCGGTCGACCGATGGTGGCGCTGCGGTTGACCAAAAATACTGTAATTGATTTTTCTAGTTTTCATCGTTCTGACCGGTCGACCGCCTTGGGCACTGCGGTCGACCGCGTAGCGGTTCCGGGCCTGGGTCTGTTTCCTGCTCCAGTTGGGATTTCTGTTTAGTATAAATAGAAACACGACTTTTCTAGGGTTTAGAACTCAGATTGTAATCAGAAAAGAGACCAGGGAGGTTGTTCTTTGATCTAGAGAGATTGTGAGTGAGAGATTTTGTAAATCCAATTGATTCTCATAATCTAGAGAAGGTATTTTCCTTCGCCCTAATTATAACTCTTGTGTTCTTCAGTCGTTTTCTTCTTTACCCACTCTTGATAATTCCGTGATCAAGAGTGCTCGCACGGCGACTCGTATCATGCGGAACGGAATTAAACAATCTACATGCTAGCCTAATTCAAACGGTAGTCGGTAAAGGCACCTCAAACCCGTTGATGGCTATGAGTATTATGCTTATCTATTCTAAACAGAATGAGTAATCATAATAAGGGACAAAATTCACTGACACATCAACTTCACCACTTGGTCTCATGACTTGAACAACTGAGCTAACCTCAACTCCAGCCAAACCTTTAAGGATGATAACTTCAGACGTTCGGCAACTTCAGAGATAGTAGCTGTATCAGCACCAACGGCTGGTCCTACAATCAAATCTCACACAAAGAACTCAACCTGACAAGTGTTCGAAGCATTCTCAGTTCGCTCTTCTCGACACTCCGATGAGTATATGCGTATAAACTACATCTCCTTGAACCTCTAACGGGTACACGAGGTTAAACTAATTCTCGACACTCCCAGGAGAATACGAGTATAAACTGGTCCTCCTCGCTCTAAAGCCTTAAGAGCCTAAACTGTGTAGACTCCAGTTGACGTATGAGTAAAAACTGTGTTTTATGCTGGCCAACGCATAGCCAAAGGTCAACGTCGGTCACGCGTAGCCAATGGTCAATGTCTGTCAACACATAGCCAACGGTCAATACTGATCAACGCGTAACCGTAGGGCAACTCCAGTCAACACATTGTAATAAAGATCAATGCTGATTAATACGTAGCCTTGAGTCAATGCCGATCAACGCGTTGCAATGAAGGTCAACGTCGGTCAATGCATTACGATTTTAGCCAAAACAAGTCTCAGATCAATTCAAGAACAAAGGATGATCCCATAGAGTTAATCGTAATTCAGATACGAACATCCAACGAAGATAATCAGTCTAACGTCGACTCAACGACATGAGCTAAAATCAGAGATTAGCACGCAAGTTTCAATTCGAGACTTCGACAACGGTCAGATCATAAACGTAGTGCCGGAAAAATTTTAGCTATTCGACAAAATACTGAATAGACTAAAAATCATAGAAGTTAAGAATTAAAGCTAATTAAAGGTCCTTTTACACCGACTAAAGGTTGGGCCTATCACATCCAAAGTATTCCAGATTTAAGACTGAAACACTTTGGAGGGGGTATCTGTAGGTATTAAAAATTACCTATAGGTTTCCACACGCAGCTCGAGATAGAGAGAAGACGATGAACATCATTACCTAAGTCGAAGAGAATTATCTAAGGTCGGCAAGCGAATGAAGCGAGTCGATGAAGCGTACGAGTCAACATGACGGCAGAATAGTGAAGAAACGGTTCAATCGGAAATTACGTTTCACTCACGAAAGCTGAAGCATCACTCATGTCTTAGTATATTACACATATAATTCACCAATGGGAGGTTGTAGATCTCTTCTTTAGCTTTTTGAAGTATTTTGAATTGCGTCATTCCGAGGTCGAACGAGAAAATTACGGCGAAAATAGTCAAAAGAGGGAAAAACGACGTCTCAGTCAAGGCCAAGACACATCTATGTCTTGGATAGGGCCGAGATAGTCTCACCCAAGGCCGAGACA
>NC_033796.1:75615334-75637436 GCF_001876935.1 Asparagus officinalis
CCAAGACAGTCTCGGCATGGCCGAGAAAGTCTCAGCCTAGCCAGGACTGTCTCGGTCCCAAAAACACTGTTTTATGCTGTTTTCTCGCTATTAACTACCCCGATTTTGATCCAGAGCCTCCCCAACTGATTTGAGGTTAACTATAAACATAGTTAAGTGGTTACAACTAAGGATAAGATTAAATCGTTCATTCTTATCTAAAAATAAGGTTTCTGAAGCCTATAAATACAGTCCTAGGGCCTTCATTTGCACATGCTGGAATTTTCGAGCCTTGGCGAAGCCCTATTGACTAGGAGAGTGAATGAGCATGAGTTTTCAGAGAGGAGAAGGAGATCTCGGTGACTTATTCAGCATAAAGAGGAATAGCTCGAGAGATCTACATCCGGTTCATCCATTTCCCTCAAAATTTTGAGAAGAGTGGGTATCTCACCTTGTTGATATATTCGCTTTAGTTTCTTCTCTCCTCTGCGAGGCAATGAAACCGTTACTCAGATCTGATCAATTGGTGGTCCATGGATAAACCCCGACACATGAAAAGATCCCGCACTAGCAAAAGACCGATAAATGATCTATCTGCGTGTGTTATTAGGAAGTCATCTATTTTATTTTTATTGTAAGAAAATTCTTATAAAAAGACTTATTTTTTTCTTTATTTTTAATCTGTAATTCAATAAACGAGTTGTAATAGATTCGAAAGCAATGAAACCGATTTTCGACGCGAACAACATGGTTATTCCCATCAATACGGTTCTACCATCAATGCTTCTATAGGTAGTAAACCACTTTCTATTTGGACACATATGGTAAGAGCAACCCGAATCAAGAATCCACTTACCGGAGATATCTTCACCACCCGTAACAACGTAGCATTCTTTATCGCTCCCTTCCTCCGAGACGTAACTCGCCTCTTCCTTGCAATCTCTCCTCTTAGTTTTATTGTTGTTTTTTCCCCCACCTACTCTCTTGCTTTCGATTAACCTTGAAATAACTAAGCTCACCGCATTTGAAACACGACCTTCCCGCAATAGGTCTTGATTTCGATCTAGACTTTCCTTCATTGCTTTTTCCTCGCTCATTGCCCCTTCCTCTTAGAAACAATCATTGTGTTTGTTCCTTGTTACCACTAGTAGCCATGTTACTAGTTGCAATTTTCTAAAGATCACCCGTCAGAAGCACCGTTCTAGTCTCATACATCTTCAAATTGTCACCTACAAGCATCAATGTTTGTACCAGGTTCACATAAGACTTCGGTAAAGAAAGAAGTAGCAGAAGTGCTTGATCCTCATCTTCTACTATCACATCAATGTCCTTCAAATCCTATATGATTCTATCAAACTTGTTGATGTATTACTGTGACAAACTTTCCTCCATCTTACAAGTATACAATTTAGATTTCAAGTAGATCCGATTTGTTAGACTCTTCATCATGAAGGTACTCTCTAACTTTGACCACATGCCGCAGCCGTTTCCTCTCCATCCACCAAGAAAGCAACATCCCTCTTAAGGCATAGGATAATCGACACTCGTGCTTTGAGATCTAACTCTTCGCAATCCTCATTATACATATCTTTGTGCTTCTTTTCTCTTCCCGCCAAAGCCTTGTGCAATTTTTGTGAAATCAGCGAATTTTTCATCTGCATCCTCCAATAGAAAAAATCATTCTTTCCATTGAATTTTTCGATCTCATACTTTTCCACTTTAACTATTTTACTTGTAGACACCATTCTCCACTTATATTAATAAATCCGTTTCTCTCAGGAATTTTAACAATAATCAAGCACCACCTTAGATTAGAAGTTCTACCACCACCAATCTAATTAAAGGGCTCCGATACCAATTGTTGGGAGCAAGAGAACGCCCACACCGCTACGAAAACTAAATCAATCCCGAGAGAAAACAACCCTAGCTTAAGTTTACACCAAACTCAAACCAACCAATACAAGAAATAGTGAATACACAAATAAAATAATAAGTAAATGATACGAGACAACAGATTTATATGGTTCGGCAAGCTTGCTTACGTTCACGGGAGCCACACAATTAATTTTTTATTTAACCACAAGAAATTACAAAACTTGCTAAGAGAAGATCTCAAACTTGAGATCTCTCTACAGTATTGCTAATCATTGAATAAATCACAACTCAATCTCAATTTTCTTGACTGAAAATTGCTCCTCAAAATCCCTCAGAAGAGCCGCCGTCACAGAGAGACAGAGAGAAAAAAACCCTCTCTGTTAAAATCGCAAGAGAGAGAGAGAGAGAGAGAGAGAGAGAGAGAGAGAACTCGTGAATAGGGTTTCCCTTTTATAGGGAAACCCTAGGTCTTCAGGCGAGCTCCACGCCCCTGAAGCTCCACGCTAGTTTGACTACAACTGGCTTCCACTATGCAAGCGACAGGCGAGCTCCGCATCGGGCGAGTTCGATCTCCTCCATGCCCGCAGTCCAGAAGGCGAGCTCCCTCCCTGCCTGTCTACGCGCAGGCGAGCTTCCTCGCCCTCGCCTCGTCAGAAGGCGAGCTTCCTCGCCGTCGGTCTTCAGGCGAGCTCCTCCTTCGAATTAAGGTCAGTTCTCTTCAAAAAGAAAAACGAGGCTTAATTACACTCAAATACCCTATGGTTTCCCTTACTTTGCATTTATATGCCCCACTTATTTTTGGTAGCACTTTTTGAAAATTATAAATTTAGTACTCTCGCTTCAGCAAACTGAAATTTCCTCTAGTGGTGTAGCTACACTGTGTCCTAGGGTGTTAGTAGACAATACTAGATTACCTACATACATTTTTACTAATATTTATTTGTATTTACTATTCAGAGCACCGCTAGGGTCCGGATAGGACACTATTAGGGAGAATAATCTTGGAGATTGCCTACTTCAATGAGCTCTTAAAGTTATATATGGACACCACTTGGACAAAATCTTGGCTTTGCTACTATTTTTTTCCAGAAAATTTTCGAGGAACACTCACTATGTTCAGAATATTTTAACACTTAATGTTTGTTCAATTTATTAGACCTATCAAAATCCTAGTTTACAAATAGAATAAGGATAGGTTTAAAAAAGAAATATGGTAGTTTTTTAGTAAATTTAACAAATAATGAGGGTTATATATGATATCACATGAAATTTTTGGGGAGAAATTCTCACACTGATATAACGAGGGTATTTAATTTAGGCTATATAACTGCTACCAAGAATAAATGATGGTATCTAAGTGCAAAGCAGAGGAAACTTTAGGCCATGTTTTTGCGCTAAACTGGTTTAGGAAAAAAAATTTGCGGCCAAAAATTCTGTTACAAAAATGGAGTCAATTCTAGCCTAATTTTAGCCAACCGCCAAAACATCAAAAATCTAGACCATGATCAAACTTAGGCCAATTTTTAAGGATTCCCAAATATATCCTTAACATGTTTAAGTGGAAAATCGTACTTAATATGAAAGTGCAAGTGTGAGAAAAACTTTTTAAGACATATTAACCTTAACTTTTTTAAGATCTTACATTCTAAACTTATCTTAATGAACAATATGTATTTTAAAGGTAAACTTTTAACCAAAATTTCATAAGAAGATAGATTGAACAGTTGTTAATTTTTTTTGATAAAGTAAGGAAAAATCTTTTGATCACAATTAAAAAATAGTTGTTATATATTGTAAGATTTTATAAGATAAGTTTCATCTAATTTCAATAATAATTATGGAGATGAGGAAATTTAAAAATTATAAATAACCGCCTAAAAGATATAAAAGTACAAATAACACATGGAAAGCTACAAACAACCCCTTGAAATACACACACACACACATGGTCCCCTAACAAATTTTAAAATTGCCAACAAGCCTTGCAAATCTATAATTGGAAAAAGACTCTTAACATTTCAAAATTTGCATATGACCACCAAAATTCATAAATTAAAAATGACCTCCTAAAAATCCAAAAAAGTACAAACAACCCCCTTTAAATTTAAAAATATACAAAACAACTAGCAAAATATTCAAAAATTTAAACAAACACATGACAAATATGATTACAAAAGAACCTAACAAAAAGTAAAAAAAAGAGAAATAACAATGTGAAAATTTTATAAACATCTATTAGTCGTGTTTTTTTGTCAAAAACTATTGCGGATTAAGTGAAAAAATGTAAAACTTATCACAATTCCTGCCAAAATTTATTGCGATGCATTTTGGTTATTTGAGTACACATGAACTAATAATGTTATTTTTGAGGGTTTTCTGCCAAAAGTTATTAGGGTTAGTGAGAGTTTTAAAAACATTAGGAATTTAGTTCCAAACACCAACCTTATTGTGGATTTAGAGAAATCTACCCATATTTTAATTTTTAAAATTCTTCAATTTGTACCCCTCAAAAATTGTGTATTTTTATATTTGCCTTCAAATCATGATACTTGTAAATTTCCCTTTAAAATTGTTTTTGTAAAACCCCAAAAAATTTGAATATTTTGTGATAAATAATAATAAATATGTTATATATTTATAAATAACATATTATGATGTTTGAGTATGCTAGGAATTGATTTGAGATCAATTCAATATATATATGTATATATATAAGAGCAAATGCACAAATCATGCTCGATGTATAAATCTGGAAATTTATGATTAGTAGAGAGATTTTATATTTTATACACTGATACGTTATGAATATAGAAAAACTTAAAAGATCAAAGTTGTATATATCTTCAGTATCTTTCCAACAAATCTTTAATCACCTCATTCTGAGGTCGGATACGAATTTTACAGCCAAACTACCGAAGAGTATATTTCTAGTCAGACTGGGTTTTCCAGTTTCGGGTTTCGGGTATTGGGCTGTAGTTTTTCGGGTTTGCTGTCATATATACACATGTTTAAACATGAAAAACACCTCTTTTCTCCTATGTTCCAAACCCTAACAACCCCTTTTCCCCTCTCTCAAACCCTAGTTCTTTTCTTTGGCGATTTTGAGGGATTTCGGAGGATTTTTCAGCGGGTTTTGTGCAGTACAGTGAAGGGGATTGGTTATCTTTCATATGGCAGGAGTTTTTTAGCATCTGAGATGAGTAACATCTCACCTAACTCTGCACCCTTTTATTTTGCATGTTTTTTAAGTTTTATTCGGATTTTTCGAGCCTAAAACGTATTTTTAGTGTACAAAAGATAGATATTTATAACTTATGAAGTGAGAATACATTATCATAATTTTCTAATTGATTACAATAGTAACCTAGATAAATTTTAGATGTAAAATTTATTAATCATGAATTAAATCACAAGTTTTTGCTTTTAAAACGTTTAAACATGTGTATATAAATGTTTAGGGTTTCGACGATATATTTACATGCTAATATTTCATTTCATGTTTTTTCATATATGTTGATATCAGTAATATTATGCTTGGAAAATAATTATGTCACTTCTAGATTTATTTCGAAGCAGACAGAAACCTGTGAAGGGTTTCTGCCTGTTTCGGTTGATCGTCGGCACAATTTGTGCATGTTTACTTTTGTTGTGTGCTTTAATGTAAAGGAGGAGTCACCTCGAATATTTGACATTAGAAATTATTGTTTATTATGTATCTTCATATGTGAGATGGTTTGCGGACATGAGTTTAGATTTGCACACCGAGACACGTGTGAAATTAGTGTATATGCATCCTTTTCATATATCTCATCGATATTTTACACATTTCATTTAGTCCATGTGTTGGGCAATTATTATGTGCTGTCTATGTGTTGGACATTCATCATATTCAGTCTATGTGTTGGATATTCATTATATTCAGTCCATGTGTTGGACATTCATCATTCAGTCCATGTGTTGGACAATTTACATATGCAGTCCATATGTTGGACATCCACTACACCTAGTCTTAGTCCATGTGTTGGACACCTGTTTAAACCTTGAGTATGACACTTACACTTCATAGGCTGGACATGACACTTATGTGGGTTTGTACATGACATGGTATTTGGGTTCTGAGATGGGTTAGTCTTCTTTATATTATTGTTCCTGTATTAGATCTTAGGTTTGGTATTTAGGAATTTACAATTTGAGATACAAGGTATATACATGAGGGTTTCCTTGTTTGGATTATTTCGTTTGACGTACCTATGCTCGTGTTGTAATTTTCTAAATACTAAAATCCTCTTATTGTTAGGATCAATGATTTTATGTATATATGTATTAACTGTATTTTCTATATGCAACGAGCCCTTTCCCTTAGGGTTGGTTGTGATGTTACTCGCTAGCGCTTTGACGCTTGTTGTTCCCTCCCATTTCAGGTAACGAGCCAGGTGCACAGAGAGTCGCAGGTTGATGACGATACTTATTAGCGTCCATCTTTCATTTTTAGTTTTATTTTATTTATGGAGCTTCACTGTAGATATTTTGTTTAGACATTTGAGAGTTATGTTCTAGAAGTTGTAAAGGCTGTGTGCCTTATTTTCTTTTATCAGATATTCTGTATTTAAGACTTGTTGAGATCTCCAGACTAGTTATTTCAGAGATTCACTTTATATTTTTGTATGTTGGATGATGAATTATCATTTTTATCTCTATTATTTCATCATATATCTCCTGTATTATATTTTACTTGCTTTTGTACCTACACCTATTGTTGACTCTACTAGAGAGATAGTAATTGTGATGGTAAAATATGTTATTGCACGGTATGGTGCATGACATGTTTGACATTCCTGGTATCATCTCGGACTGCAGCCTTGTGTGAACCCAGGGGCGTCACAGTTTTATTCCCTCAACTTTACTTGTCACTATAAATTTAGTTAAAAAAGACCTACCATTGTAGGCATGAGCATAGCACATATATAATTTAGCTAGAAACTCATTATATTTTTTTAAGCAATTATCTCTATTTTCCCTAACTTAAATTTGTTCTAAGTTAAAAAAAAGACAAATAGCACCGCAAAAAATTGTAAACATTTGTTATTTGGTGTTTCTGTCACATTACGGATTAAGTGAAAAAATATTGAGCACACATTAACTAATGATGTTAATTTCATGTGTTTTTGACAAAATTTATTGGGGGTTAGTGAGAGTTTTAAAGATATTGAAATTTAGTTCTACACACCAAACTCATTGCGAGTTTAGTGAAATTTACACATATTTTAATTTTGGAATTTTTTTAATTTGTACCCCAAATTTGTAGGTACTTTTAGATTTACCTCTATATCGTAGTAATTGTATATTTTCCTCAAAAATTATTTTATTCTCTCAACTTTACTCATCGTTGTGAATCACACTCCTTATATAAGCAAGAGTTTGGAAAAAACTTAATATTACCTCTAATCCTTTTGGATACTGCATTTTATAATTATTTTAATTTTAGTCCCTTACATCTTCAATATTTCCAAATTAATCTCCCAAATCTTTAAAATTACCATTAGATCTCTCAAATCATCATATTGCTCACAATTAGGTCCCTCTATCTAAACGAATGTCTAGTTGGTCATTAGGGTTGAGTCAACTCTCAGTGCCACATGGTTAGTTACAATAGTACCCTTACGTTAAAGCTTTTCCCAAAATCCATAATTCCCATATTTGTCCTCCTTTATCACAATAGAAGAGGGATAAAAATTTTTTTGCCCAAAACATGTTCCCTCTTTTAGTTAATTTCCTTGTAATCTCGTGCATTTGTAAAGGAACACTAGTGATTTGAAGAAATTCGAGGTTGAATTTGAAGGGATGTTAATCTGTACTCTAATTGAAGAGAGTTGCTGGAGAGGAACCTTTTCAAATATGCTTGAGTTGTTACCCTTAATGGGTAAAAGGTCTAAAAAGATTGGTTTCTAAATCGTCTAATTTTCATAAGGTTTAAATTTAGGGGTATGACAAAAAAGTTATTATTAAAAGTTAGATTTACAGGAATATTTTTTCAAAAACTAATTTCGTTAACTAGAGGTATCTAATTATAAGTATTGTGATGATTTGAATGACCTAGTAGCAATTCCCATGATTTGGGGGGATTAAATTGGAAATATTGAAGATTTGAGGGTCTAATATTGGAACCCTACATTTTAATCCTAATTTATCCTCAACTTAAAGTATTCAAATTATCTGATCACTACATTTTATTTCATTTTTATATTCTTATTATCTATTTTATTGAATAAATATACCTGCTAATATCATTTATTTTATGAATTTACAAGAAATAAAGAAATTATCAAATAAGAGCTCAAAAAAGCCCAAAATATCTCTATTTGAAGCATAAAAGAAGTCTAGAGGAAACCCATAAAGCCCAAAAGAGGGGTCCAGTAAATAAGTCAATAAAGAAAATAAAAATCTATTCCAAACTAATTGATTAGTTTGTAACATAAACTCATCAATGAATAATTTTGATTTCTTAGAGCCCAAGTTTGATCAAAGGGCTGATGTTGATTGATGTATGCTATAAATAGGAATAGAGAGAGAGAGAGAGAGATAGAAATTTTTGTAAAACTCCCTTTTGGAGAGATATGCTACTCTTTTGGAGAAGACCTTCCAAAATTGTAAACTTAAATTTATAATAGATAAACAAAATTCTCCTTTTTAATTTTCTTCTTATTCTTCTCTTTTGTTGATGAAGATTTACTTCACACGGGGCCAACACCTTACAATGTAAGGTTTTATATTCCCTTTTTTATTTGACTCCGTTAAGTCAAGGTTTAAGGGTTGCGGAAGGCACTCGCAAGAAACAAGAGTCTCAAACGGCCTCCGACCTCCCTCTAGTACTATCAATCCTTACTTGGCTAACTGATTAAGTAAACTTATATTTGTTCACTGAAGAAGTTTTTGGTTAGGATCTGGTCTAGTGGAGTTTAGACTTAGCCCTAGAGATTAGAAGCACATGTTCAAATAATTTATTTTTTGATCTGTTTACTTAGAATTTTCTTTTTCAAAAATATGTTAGATCTTTTAGTTTTTATTTTCCTTCTAAAAAAAACAGATCTTTTTTTAGGTTTTATAAATAAAAAAAAAATCTAAAAAAGAGTTTTCATTAGTGTATGCATGTTTGAATTAGGGATAATACAAAATGTTTAGTTCATTTTGAATTTGAATCAAGAGAGATGGATAATCCTAATCCATATGTTCTTAAGTATATGTGCTATTCTACTACGAATGAAATCACATATTACACTATACTTCCTGATGTTAATGACATTGGTTATGAGCTTAGACCTCACTTTATAAACATGCTTCTAAATTTTTAGGAAATGAGTCTGAAGATGCTTATATTTTTATATCCAAGCTGGAGGAAATTTGTCTTATGGTTAAGATTAGAGAATTAGCTGAGAATACAATTAAATTAGGTTTTATTACTTTGCTTTGAAACATAATGCTAAGAAATAGTTGTAAAGCTTGCCCATAAATTCTATCTCCACTAAGGATGAATTTGTTACTATTTTTCAACACTCATAATCATTTTCATAATCCATAACCTAATCTTTCATTCCAAAATTAGCATCCTCAACATCAATCTGTAAATCTTATTCCACCGAGTTTTGACCATGAGAAGTGATTCAGTGTCTTAGGAAAAGGTCTAGAAGCCATGATAAAAGCATCTATAAAGACCACTAACATGTTGACTCGGCCCTCTAACACTCTGAATTCCTTCATGTAAACAAAATGTCGATTATTAAATTTTGACACTCAAGCCATAGCTGTAGTAGAAACTCAACTAGGATAACTAGTGCCAAGAGTGAGAGAGAGAGAAATTTTTTTTAGTCAACCAGTTGCAAATCTTAAAGATATAGGATTAGGCTCATCCAATCCAACTCAACTTAATGCAGTCCATACATTAAAATCAGGAAAACAGGTTAACAACTAAGTCAGAATGCCTCTGGATCAAACTCCTTCTTCGTCTTATCCTATCCAATCTGCTAAACCTAAACAAATTCTCTCTCTTTTAATTTTTTTAAAACAGTAATTCCTTGATGATCAAGAACCTGAGACTGAACCTAAGCTCAAACAAGATAGTTATAAGCCCATTGCTTCCTTTTTAGACAAACTCCAATTGTGGAAGAACTGTTCTCAAACGGACAATATCTTAGAAATATTTAAGCAGGTCAAGGTCAACGTCCTTCTCTTAGATTATCTAACAAATTCCATCTTATGAAAAATTCTTGGAGGATTTTGGCACTAAGAAAAGAGTGATTAATATTCCCAAGAAGGTCTTTTTAGCTGCTAATATCATTGAAATTTTTTTCAAGCTCATGCTCATGAAATATAAGGATCCAGGTTGTCCCAATATTTCATGTATCAAAGGATTACTTTCATTGATAAGTCACTTCTAGACTAAGGAGCTAATGTAAATCTTCTCATTTGTTCACTGTATCAACAATTAGGGGTTGGAGAATTAAAGCCAACCAAATAAACCTTCTATTTAGCTAATAGATCTGTGAAGATACCCAAAAGAGAGATAGAGAGTGTAACGCCCCACATGGAGGAACATAAAATTTTGGGCATGACCTGTCTAAGATAAGAAGGGTCAACTGAGCTTAATCTTTTAATATATAATAATATATATATATATAATATATATATATATATTATATATATATATAATATATCTATATAATATATCATATATGAGAAAATAGGTATGCTTGGTACCAAGCATAAGTTTTTGTGCTTGGTAGTGAGGTGACATATTTCTCTCCACAAATTAATACATTGGGGCCACACATTCACATGGGTTTGGGGAGTGGTTAGTGAATTTGAATGAGTGGATGTGAATATGACACCGTTACTACCAAGCATACCCATATATATATATATATATATAATATATATATATATTATATATATATATATATATATATATATATATATATATATATATATATATATATATACTGAAGGGCGAAAATAAAGCAGTGGAGATGTATATACAATACTCAGAATCACAAGGTTGACAACAGAGTCCATAAAAAACCAAAATAGAAGAAAACTAAAGGGAACAATAAAATATTATAATAATTATAATATCAACAAACATTAGTACATGTTTGATAAGTTAAAAGTACTACAAAAGTGAATATAAATTTACTCCTACTAAGATTTTTCTCTAGAGCTAATCTTCAAATTCAGGGTCTGTAATCCCTTTATCCTTGTAGATTGTATGACCTGCGAATGGATACAAAAACAATAGGTGTGAGCCTAAGGCCCAATAGGTAACAATAAAAATCTCGGGTACAACATAAGGGGATGAATAAAAAGGATAGTCATAGATATTTGAACTTGAACGAAGGGATCTCAACATTAAGTTACCAAACTTATATCATGATCATTGATCGAATTGAAATAACATGCTAATATGAATAATCAAGGTCTAATGTTCAGGATTCCAAACTCCCCTATCATGGGATAATCAATAAACCGCGCATGCTTTATACACCCACCGGCGAGCATCCTCACACATAGCATTGTCCCCATTGGGACCCATTACTACTACCACCCACCAGTGAAGCTTACTTCACATATGGCATAATCTATGAATATAGACTATCAATCATAATCAAAGAAAGGAATACTATCATTATCAATAGTTGAATCACCGACGCAAGTCAAAATACTACAATATAATTATTCAAAGGAATATCAATGATATAAAACTAAAATAAACAGCATTAAGATAGTAATGGTTAATAAATCAACAAAGAGCTCATGCATGAAGTAAATCAAATAGGAATATTACGAAAGTGATAAGATATACAATTTAGCATGGGAAACTAACTCTCAAGAATTTCAAGAAGTAATCAATTGAATTCTCAAAGACTTGAGAGAAGACAATGAAAGGTTACCTACCAATTATGCCGGGATCCTCTCGGCCAACGAATGAATACAAGATTCTCTGTCCTATATACACATACATGTATACCCACAAGAGATTCTAAACACTATGTCTTTTATAATTTTTCCAACTTAAAACTTATATCATAGTATAAGATACACTCTAGATGATTACATCCAATGTCTATGATATGCACAACAACAAAAGTAGTGTACATGCAGTAGTTTGGGATGGATGAATGATAGAGCAATCAATATCCAAAATATATGAAACTAGTTCCATACTACTCTAATACAAGTCTACTTTTGAAATATAAAATTTTTACATTAATGCATCGTATAGCAAGAGTTATGATCTTAGCAAACTACACCTATCAAAACTGTAGCAAAAAAAAAAAAAGAAAAAAGAAAAAAAAGAGTTATAACTGCTAGTGCAGATGCGATCTATTAAACTAGGCTTAGACTTATAAAATGTTATCCAAATTAATTTAAACTTGTGCTAACAGAAAGATTATTGAGTCTAGTTCTAGGAATAGAAATTATTCTATGCATGCAATGCACATATTGAGAGTTATGTTCTTTACATTGAACATGACTCAGACAAACTATTTCAGACACATGCATTACGTTAAACTATAGAACTAGTAATTTATCTTAGAATTAAACAAAATAGGCCTTAAAAGAAAGCTACATACATCTAGTTTTTGTAACAGGAAAAATATTTATATTTAGATATGTATAGAGAAAGTTATGTTCTTTTTACTAGGAGAGTATCATGTTGGAATTTTTGTATGAATAGTTATGTTACATAAACCGACATGCAACCCATGTTTACACTAATACAAAGTAAGATAAACAATACTTGATTACATTAGGCTTAAAAACTAGTAAATGTCATATTTTCTATGCTCATAGATATAAAGATCATATTTTTATAACTACTCATTGACATGCAAGGGCTAATCCTTGCTTTAATGTAACATGCAATGGTAAATCCTCACATGCAAGACCAAAACCTAAATTAAATCTTATAATTTTAGTCTTATATCCCTAATAACAATATGAAGAAGATAATTATAAGAAATTATACCTAGGTTTGAGACTTTGCTCCACTTCCTCCCCCAAAATCCTCAAAATACATTCTTTCTCATCTCCTTCTTATTCAATCTCTAGAGCTTGAGATATGAAGCTATGAAATCTTTTTTTTATTACTTTTTTAATCAAAAGGAGAGGTGGCTGAGGGTTGTTCAGCCAGAGGAGAGGGAAGGGAATGAGGTTTGGAATTTTATTCTTTGAAAATGACAAAAGGAGAGGTGGAGTGTACTAGTATATAAAGCCCGTATGAAGAGGAATCTTCAAATTTGGCCAAAATTGAGGGGTTTTATGCAAAATTCATCCACTAACATGGATGATCAAATTAAACAATTATGTTAATTAGAGAGGTTCAAAATAGGTATTTAACAATTGGGTTATCTCTAATCAAAGTTTAAAGCATGGTTAGTATAGGTTTACATGCTAAGTTTGTATGCATGCTTTGACTTAGTTAACTAGATCATAATATGAGAATTAGCTAAGTTAAAAATCCTCATACTAGAAGATTATATAGGATACAAGGAAGGAAAGAATTTACTAATTTATGGATTGGTATCGGTAATGGTATCTGATCATCGAAAGGAAAAATTTGTAATGTTACATACTTCCCCCCTCAGGAAATCCCGTCCCTAAAATTTTTACGTACCCTCAAAATAAATACAGATATACTTTTTGCATCTTAGATTCTGGTTCTCATGTTGCCTCCTCAACGTCTTGATTGTTCCATAACACTTTAACTAGCAATATGTACTTGTTTCTCAATTGCTTCTCCTTAAAGCCTAGCACTCGAACCAGTCGTTCTTTGTAAGATAGATCCTCCCACATGGGTAAGGCTTGATGCAAAATGATGTGTCCTGGACTTCTTTAGGTTGGAGATGTGGAACACATTATGAATCTTCTCTAATTCTGGGCCAAGGCTAGATGGTACGCCACAGGTTCGATCTTCTCCAAAATTTTGAATAGCCGAAGGTATCTCGGATGAAGTTTGCATTTCTTACCACCTCTTGATATTCCTTTTATTGGCGTTGCCTTCAAAAAATACATGATCACTAACCTAGAATTCTAGGTCATTGCGTCGTTGATCTGCATAGCTCTTTTGTCTACTTTGTGTCGTTTGCATATGTTGCCGAATGGTTTGGATCTTCTCCGTCATCTCTTAGATTACGTCAGGTCCGAATAGTCGACGATCACCGGTCTCTTCCCAATAGATAGGGGATCTGCATCGCCTCCCATATAGGGTTTCATAAGGTGCTATGGTAATGCTAGAATGAAAGCTATTGTTATAGGAGAACTCTATTAGCCACAAGTGCGTAGCCCAATTGTCTTCGAAATCTAAGGTGCAAGCTCTCAGCATGTCCTCCAAGGTCTGTATCGTTCTCTCGAATTGTCCATTAGTCTGAGGACGTGCTGAACTTCAGTCCAATCCCTTAAGCTCAATGTAGACTCTTCAAAAATATTGAGGTGAAATAGGGGTCTTGATCTGATACAATGGATATGGGAATCCCGTAGAGCTTCACGATCTCTTTAATGTATAAGCTGGTCAACTTTTCTATGGTATATGACATCTTGTAATGTATGAAGTGTGCGGACTTGGTCAAGCGATCAACTACCACCCATATGCCATCCTTGTCTTTTGCTGAGCGGGGTAGTCCATTAACAAAATCCATAGTGACGTGATCCCATTTCCATTCTGGGATGGGCAAAGGTTGTAATAGTATTGATGGTTTCTGATGTTCAATCTTCACCTGTTGGTATGTAAACACTTTGACACAAATTTAGCTATCTCCTCCTTCATGCGGTTCCACTAGAAGTTTTGTCGAAGGTTCTGATACATCTTGGTGCTATCCGGATGAAGAGCATATAGGGTCTGGTGAGCTTCTCTCAATATCTGATCCTTAAGCTCCCCATCATTGGGTACACGAAGGTGATTACCCATCTTCAAAACACCATCTTGGATCTGAAAGTCTGAATATTTTCCTTGTTCCACCTTCTTCCTTATCTCACATAGCTCATTGTCTTCCTCCTGGCGCTCCTTGATTTGGTCCAATATAGTTGGTTGTAGGCTTATCTAACAAATCTTTATTTCAGAAGAATACTTTCTAATTTCAATCTCCATTCTCTCTAGATCCTTACTTAACTCACCTTATTTAGTTAGCAAACAAGCTGATGTGATATGATTCTTCCGACTGAGTGCATCTGCTACTACATGTAGGATGCCGGCCGAGATGAATCTAGGAGCTAACCTATACTTTCCTTGGGCTTGCCTTGCCCCAACATCTAAATCAAGGGCGGGTGCTAAAAAGAAACCAGTTTAGCCTTTTCAACAAAAGCTTAGCTTGCTTGGTAGGTGTTGCTTACTCACCCTATCCCCTCAGACAATGCAATGCTTTGAACATAAATGTTTGCAGTTCAGCCCCCTACGCTTTGCTGGATCAAAGCGAGTTGCTTTAGCCGCTCTTGTATGCCTTGGCACATCTACACTTGCACCAGCTTAAGATATGGCGAAAAACCAGCCAACCCGGATCGGACCTGTAGACATGCTTAGCTGTTTGAGTGGAAAGATATCTCGGTGATCAAAGACAGTCTATCGGGAAGCCCAACAGTAATAGGATCTGTTACTTGACTTGTGAAGCCCTGTGCTCGAAGCAAAATCAGATTACTTGCACAAAGAAAGTAACCAAAGATATATTCAAAACTTAGAAAAAGGAAGCACCCTTAACTGCCTTAGCTTTACGTGGATGGTAAAGGATATTTACATCATAATCTTTCAACAATTCTAACCATCTTCTTTGCCTCATGTTAATCTCCTTCGGAGTAAATATATACTTTAGGCTCTCGTGATCTCTATAAATATCACATGATACCCCATATAGATAGTGTCTCCATATCTTTAGGGCAAAAAACACAGTAGCCAATTCCAAATCATGAGTGATCTAGTTCTTCTCATGAGGCCTCAATTGCCTGGAGTCATAAGCCACCATGTTCTCATTCCTAGACCTCTGGAAGATGCATCGCCATATATCACAAACTTATCTGAACATATAGGAATAGTGAGGATGGGAGCGGTTACCAACCGTTTCTTTAACTCCTAAAAATGCTCTTCGCATTTCTCACTCCAAATATACTTGGCATTCTCACGAGTCAAATACAATAAAGGGGCTGCTAATTAGGAAAAGTCTTTGACAAATCTTCTATAATATCCTGCTAGTGCCAAAAATCTACGAATCTCAGTCACTAAGGTGGGACGTGGCTAGTTTACGACAACTTCAACCTTTGCTGGATCCACGGATATCCCATCTCTAGTGATCACATGGCCCAAAAACATCACCTTTTCTAGTCAGAATTCACACTTCTTGAACTTTGCGCATAGGTGTTGCTCCCTTAGTGTTTGCAATACAATCTTCAAATGTTCTTCATGCTCTTGGTAACTCTTGGAATAGATCAAGATGTCATCAATGAAAACCACCACAAATTGATCTAAATATTGTTGGAATATCCGGTTCATAAAATCCATGAATTCAGCTGGCGCATTAGTTAGTCCAAAGGCATCACTAAAAATTCATAGTGACCGTAGCGAGTCCTTAATGCTTTCTTTGCTATGTCCTCAGGCTTAATTTTTAACTGATAGTACCCTGACATTAAATTAATTTTGGAAAAATATTGAGCTCCTTGAAGCTGATCAAATAGATTAACTATCCTTGGGAGTGGATACTTATTCTTAATTATTAATTTATTCAACTCTCTGTAATCTATACAGAGTCTCATACTCCTATCTTCAATCCTCCTCATCTAGGTCAAGCTCCCATCCAAGTGGAATTCCCTCTAGGATCTCACCAAGTATGGGCTCCTGCGCCACCTCAAATTTCTACTCCATAGGCACCTCCTCTAGATCCTCATCCTTCATAAGGTTCTCCTCCGGGTCCTCCTCTGGGTCATCCTCCTCGGGATTCTCTTCTATAGGGTCCTCCTCGGGGTCCTCCTCCTCAGGATCCTCCTCCATGGGGTTCTCCTCATGGTCCTCTTTTTTGGGGTCCTCCTCTTCGGGGTCCTCCTCTTCGAGGTTCTCCTCCTCAAGGTCCTCCTCCTTGGGGTCCTCCTCTTTGGGGTCCTCCTCCTCGTGGTCCTCCTCTTCGGGGTCCTCCTCTTCGAGGTTCTCCTCCTCAAGGTCCTCCTCCTTGGGGTCCTCCTCTTTGGGGTCCTCCTCCTCGGGGTCCTCCTCCTCAAGCTTGCCCCTCTTCGCCAATTTCTCACGGGTGTGATGGCCAATCGACGAGTAATCCACTCTCTCCTAAAATATCTCCTCTGGATCAGTCTCTTCAGAGATGATCTCCCAATCCTCTGAACATGTTGACCACACCTCCCCGCTGCTAAAGGATCCTTCCATACCAGAAACACTCGAATCAGAATCTGTCATTCCTACCAAAAAGTCATCTATGAGCATCCAAGGGTACAAAAATAATCTAATAGAAATCTAGATATTACAAGAATGTCTTGGAAAAATAATCCCTCCATGACAAGTGTTTGACACCGAATCAAATCATCCTAAGGTCCCATTAGTATTCTATGTAGGACTCTTAAGGTGTTAACCCTGGCTCTGATACCACTTTGTAACGCCCCTCATGTAGGTACATAAAAATTTGGGCATTACCTGTCAGTAACAAAAATAAAGCAGTGGAGATGTATATGCAATACTCAGGATCACAAGGTTGACAACAGAGTCCATAGAATACCAGAATAGAAGAAAACTAAAGGGAATAATAAAATATTACAATAATGATAATAGTTACAAACATTAGTATATGTTTGATAAGTCAAAAGGACTACAAAAGTGAATATAATTGACTCCTAAGATTTTCCATCAGAGCTAATCTTCAAATTTAGGGTATGTAATCTCCTTATCCTTGCTGATTGTATGACCTACGAATGTATACAGAAATAATATGGTTGAGCCAAATGCCTAATAGGTAACCATAAAAATCTCGGGTATAACATAAGGGGATGAATGAAAAGGATAGTCATAGATATTTGAACTTGGACGAAGGGATCTCAATATTAAGTTACCATACTTATATCATAATCATTGATCGAATTGAAATAACATGCCAATATGAATAATCAAGGTCTAATATTTAGGATTTTTAACTCCCCAATCATGGGATAATAAATAAACTACGTACGACTTTATACACCCATCGGTGTGCGTCCTCACACAGGGCATTGTCCCCACTAGGACCTATTACTATTGCCACCCACGGGTGAAGCTTACTCCACACAGGGCATAATCCGTGAATATAGACTATCAATCATCAACAAAGAAAGGAATACTATCATTATTAATAGTCAAATCATCGACGCAAGTCGAAATGCTACAATAAAATTATTCAAAGGAATATCAATGATATAAAACCAAAATAAATAGCGTTAGGATAGCAATGGTTAAGCAATCAACAAAGATCCCATGCATGAAGTGAATCAAATAGGAATATTATGAAAGTGATAAGATATACAACTTATCATAGGAAACTAACTCGTAGGAATTTTAAGAAGTAATCAATTGAATTCTCAAATACTTAATGTAGGCATCGAAAATTGCTTATAGGTCTCCAAACGAACAGCTCAGTGTTAAGGAACGACGATGAACGTCACTATCCGGTTCACAAAAGTTCGGTTGACGTCGGTGAACGCTTGAAGTGAATCGACGAACTACGTGAGCTGACAGAATTTTGGAATAACGAAGGTACGGGCTAATCGAGAGCCCCGCGATGTTTACAAAAGGAACAACGCCCTTCGTGTCTTATTCATTCAACAGATGATCCAACCATCAGAGCCGATAGAACTTCTTGTCGGCTTTCCAACGCACTTCGAATCATTCAAATCCGAGTCCGGACAAAGGAATTACAGCGGAAACAGATCAAAAAACACCAAAGGAGTGTCTCGGACAAACGAGACACCCTTGGGTGTCTCGGCCCAAACCGAGACACCCTAGGGTGTCTCGGGTCAATGGGAGACACCCTAGGGTGTCTCCGAACAAGTGGAGACACCCTGGGGTGTCTCTAAGGCAGATTTGGGCCTTTAAGGTGTTTTAACCGCTCCGTTATCCCTTCAAGCCTATAAATACAAGCCTTGGAATTTTGGAGAATTGGCGAAGCCCTGCCGAACTAAAGAGTGATCGAGTTCTTCAACACAAGAGATCAAAAGTCGTCAGATCTACATCACCCGCATCCAATCCTTAGTATTATCCCGTTGTGGTAATTCTAAGAAGAGCAATTATCTCGCTTTTATCGAGATAGGCGCTTCTGTTTCTAGATCTCCTCGCGGATTGACGAAGCTCTGGACCTGATCTAATTGCCAGGTAGTCCACGGATATCGACATCCCCGTCATAGGCTAAAGACCCACGCAAGCAAGAGACGACGAACGGATCTTGTGTTTATTTTTAAGAAAGTTGTAATCTTTTATTCTTTTGTTGTTTGAATTCATTTGTAACGCTTAAAGTTTAATGAAATCAATGACTAAGGTAACTTTCGACAAAAACAAAATGGCGACCACAGTGGGAGCCAACAGCCTCGCTCCCGAGGCTGTCGTGACGCAACCGGCATTCAAGATCCGGGTGAATGAAGATATCGAATATGAATTCGATCAACAGAAGTTCGAAGAGCACCTCTCTTCCTCCTCCTCCAGATCCGCCTCTCCAAGCAGGCGCGGGAAGGCATCCTCTTCCAGAAATGTTCGCGGGACCTCCGGTTCGAAGATCCGAGATCCCCTCGCCGTAACTACACTTACTCCCCGCGATGCTCCTACGACGTCTAACGTGGTCGAAGTTGTAGATCCAAATCTCCCCTCCACCATGAAGGTGACCGCTGAAGGTGCTCCAACTTTGTCGAAGAGGGCGCGCCAAAGACGTCGTCAACGCCTCGCGCGACAATTGGCCAAGGCCTCAGAGTCGATGGACGGGATCCGATACAATGAGGATCTAAAGTCCAGACAGCGCCAAGAACAACAACGGCGAATCGTCAACTTCTCCTCTAAGACGGAGACGAACGAATGGGTCCGGGTCAAACGGAACCGTTCGACACTTGAGGAGTGCATTCGTAAGCGCCGCACAATGTCAGCGCAGGCACAGGCTTAAGTCCATGTTCGCGGGAAAAATCGTTGTTTTCTTCATCATTGATTCCATTGCAAATTCTTGTAATAGTTTATCGATTACAAAGATCCGGTCTTTTTTTAGATCCGGTTACAACGAAAATCAAATAACACAAGAAATAAAGAAAATTACAACTTTCTCCTTATTTGTCGAACGAATCGCAAGATCCTGTTTTGCGGTCTCTTGCTTTGTGTGGGTTCTTTGCCTGCGCCGGGGTTTATCCGTGGACCACCGCGAGATCTAGATCCGATCAGATCTAAGCAGTACGACGGGTATTATTTCACCAAGGAAATAATAGCCGGGGAGGATTGGTTCACCAAGGAACCAATCGTCCAAGTCTCGGGATCTAAGACCAAGCTTAGATCCGGAGTACGTCTGCGTAGATCTGAGATCCGGTCCTCTCGAACACCTGCCTTTTTTGGCGTTGACGATCGCTGAGAACCAGATCTGGAAGAGTGAGTCCCCGAAGTCCCAAAGCTCCAATCTTTTTTAAGTTTCGAGTCTTGAATCCGGCAGAGCTTCGCCTCCAAAATTTCCAACGCTTGAACAAATGAACCAAGTGGGCCTATTTAAGGGCTCCTCTTTACTGTGCCCTAACGCCGCGGCGCACAGGACAGCTGTGCGCCACCTATGGGTGGCCGGCACTGGGCCGAGCCACCCATGGGTGGCTCGGCTTGGGCCGAGCCACCTATGGGTGGCTCGGCTTTGGCCGAGCCCCCTTAGGCATGGTTGTTTCGTCGTTTTCCGCTCTTGGTTCTATCCATGATTTGGTTCTGTGGTTGATTTATCCAGACTTGATTCGTTGATCTGATTTGGCAGTAGATTCGATTCCTGATTTGGCAGTAGATCCACTTCTGAGTTCGAGTCCGAAACTGATCTTGATTCGATCGTGATTCGTACGAGTCTGCCCTTGGTTGGATGACTCGTTGACTCTTCAACACTTGGCTTGATTCCGAACGCGAATCCTCAACTCATTAGCTTGATTCTGCACGCGAATGGATGTATTCCATTGCTTGCGTGCGATTCGTCGATCTCGTCGCCTCGTTGGTTCGTCGGTTTGTGCCGAGCTGTGCTAAGGGACCTATAAGTAATTTTATATGCCTACAGATACCCCCTCCAAAGTATTTCAGTCTCGTTCTTTTATAGAAGAGTCTGGAATACTTTGGATATAATTGTCCCCACCTTCAGTCGGTGTAACGGGACCTTGGAATGATCTCCGTTCTTGATTCCTTCAATCTTCCAGGTTATTCGGTGCTTTGTCGAATATCTGTAAGAGTTCCGGTGCTGCATTTATTGTCTGACCGTTGTCGGAATTTTAAACCTGGAGTTGATTCCTGATCTTTTGGCTAACCATCGATTGTTGGCGTCGAGTCTTTATTTGCAACGCGTTGTCCGGCGTAGTGTTGTTGAGTTATCCTTAAGAATATTTATAAAAACATATTCTCCAGGAACTTCTCAAACCAAAAATAGGGAATAGTTTATACTCATATACCTTATTGGAGTATTAAGAAGCAGTTTAACCTCATGCACTGTTGGAGGATTGAGGAGCAGTTTATACTCATATACTCTTCGGAGTGTTAGTTCTTTCATTGCAACACATTGATAGGTGTTGACCTAAAGTCACGCGTTGTCCGGCGTTGACTTTAGGGTTTTGAACGTCGTACGTTGAATTTTTGTTCGCAACGTGTTGACTGGCGTTGACCTAAGGTTACGCATTGACCGGCGTTGACCCTAGGGTTTCGAACGTCGTTGGATGCTCAAGTCACGAGACTAACTACTCTGGCGTTGACCTAAGGTTACGCGTTGTCCGGCGTTGACCCTGGGGTTTTGACCGTCGCACGTTGACTTTTTGATCGCAACGCGTTGACTGGCGTTGACCTAAGGTTACGCGTTGTCCGGCGTTGACCCTGGGGTTTTGACCGTCGCACGTTGACTTTTTGATCGCAACGCGTTGACTGGCGTTGACCTAAGGTTACGCGTTGTCCGGCGTTGACCCTGGGGTTTTGACCGTCGTACGTTGACCTTTTTGCTTGCAACGCGTTGACTGGCGTTGACCTAGGGTTACGCGTTGTCCGGCGTTGACC
>NC_033796.1:75638436-75649029 GCF_001876935.1 Asparagus officinalis
GACGCTCTCATGCTCCTCTGTCAAACGCCACGACATCTCCCGTTTCACAGCCTGGCGCCTGAGCTCAGTAAAAGAACGGTGTTGAGGAATCTTCGGCAAATACATAAAACGACTGCCAGTCTTGTAAAGCCACTGCTCAGCTTCAATAAGTGCTGCATCGGGATCTCTGGTAGAGTCGCCAAACAAGAAGTCAGTCTTCCTGAGAGACTGAACAGAACCGGCATCCTTCACGAAAGGCGCATCTGTGATCAGCTGGCGAAGGGCTTGACGACGTGCCCGGAGCAAACTGGGAGGTGAGCGGAATGGGCGAAAAGTCATCAGATGTTGAATAATACTCATCACGACGTCCATTCACCGCATGCGATGAAAAGGCTCCGGAAGGATACTCCACTGAAAACAAGCAGTTAAGTGTTTGTTAATTTCAGATATAAAAGGAAATTGAACTCATCTTACAAATTGGTAAGATAGAGTCATTGCCTTATAAAGGGCGAGACGATTTGGCCACATTGCGCATTTATAAGATAGGGTATATCGACAATATATCCCTGCCTTATAAAGCACGATGCAGCGTCAAAACGCCCCCTTTATTATGAGATGTGGTTTTGACCAAGCAAAACCCATCTTTAAAGCGTCGATCCTCACCAAGGAGAATCAAGGCTTTTCCCGATCGCCTCACCAAGGAGAGCAAAATGGGGTAAAAGGACTAATTTGCAAATTTTCAGAAAAAAGAGGGTTAATTTGCAAAATTTCCATAAAGCGTCGATCCTCACCAAGGAGAATCAAGGCCTTTCCCGGTTGCCTCACCAAGGAGAACAACGGGGGTAAAAGGGACCAATTTGCGAATATCCAGAAAAAAGAGGACTAATTTGTAAATTTTCGAAAAAGGTCAAAAAATTGCTCACCAGCATATGAGGGAGGCGCGCCATCAACCGATGCAGCAGGAAAACGACCTCTCGATACTCGCGACATAATGGCCTACAGAAAAAGAATTCAAGAGGTCAGATCTAGAAATAAAAATCACTTTTTTATCCCCTAAAAAGGCGAGCTTGAGGCATCAAATCACTCCCTCAACCCTTATATGCGATCCCGCTATTCCATACACTAGATCAAACATGAAATAGATCAAGATTATGGAGATATACCTGAGGGGAAGCTCGAGGATCCGACAAAAATTAGATCTTGGAAGTGCTCGAACCACGCGCTCGAGGGGCTCGAAGGAAAGTCTAAATATGGAAGTTTCGAGGGATTTCTCAGTCAAGGATCAAAAGGAAGGATGAATCTAAGACGAAGATCGAGTTTTGAGGGAGAACGGAGGCTCGAGGGAAGAGAAATTCAAAAAGGAGGCAAAAGGGGGGGCCGGCCCTAGGGTGAAGAAAAAGAAAAGAAAAAGACCCCCTTTATATAAGGTGGACCGGGTTGAACCAAACCGAACCGAACCGGACCGGACCCAGTTCGAACCAAAATCCAAATTGAAGCCGAACCGAGCATCGAAACGACTTCAAATCGAGCGACGATTCAACCCATCACTTACTCACTCTTCTCCCACATGTTCGGAAGAGTCGGAGGATTTTTTGAACCGATTTACTGCCTTTTTTGGCTCATTTTAAGCCGGTTCAGCTCATTTAGGCACAAAAACACTCCGAAAAGTATACGAGTATAAACTGCTTCTTAATACTCCAATAAGGTATATGAGTATAAACTATTCCCTATTTTTGGTTTGAGAAGTTCCTGGAGAATATTGTTTATAAATATTCTTAAGGATAACTCAACCACACTACGCCGGACAACGCGTTGTGCATAAAGACTCGACGCCACAATCAATGGTCAGCTCAAAGGAATCGACTTCAAGTTCAGAAAATTCCGACAAACGGTCAGACAATAAATGCAGCACCGGAACTCTTACAGACTTTCGACAAAGCACCGAAAAGCCTGGAGAATTGAAGGAGTCAAGAACAGAAGCCATTCCGAGGTCCCGTTATACCGACTGAAGGTAGGGACAATCATATCCAAAGTATCCCAGACTCTTCTATAAAAGAACGAGACTGAAATACTTTGGAGGGGGTATCTGTAGGCATATAAAATTGCTTATAGGTCCCCTAGCATAGCTCGGCACAAACCGACGAACCAACGAGGCGACGAGATCGACGAATCGCACAGAAGCGACGGAATGCATCCACCCGCGTGCAGAATCAAGCTAATGAGCACCCATACGCGTTCGGAATCAAGCCAAGTGTTAAAGAATCAACGAGTTATCCAACCGGGAACAGACTCGGACGAATCACGATCGAATCAAGATCAGTTTCGGACTCGAACTCAGAAGTGGATTTACTGCCAAATCAGGAATCAGAATTACTGCCAAATCAGATCATCAAATCAGAGTCTCAGATCAACCGAAACACGGACAAACGAGACAACGGAAAACGACTCGAAAAAGTCGGAAAACACCGCCCGCGGGGGCTCGGCCAAAGCCGAGCCACCCCAAGGTGGCTCGGCCTCAGTGGGTGGCTCGGCACAGTGCCGGCCACCTATGGGTGGCTGACATTTCTCTGTGCGCGGGCACAGTCTTGAGAGCCTATAAATAGGCCTAGAGGTGTTCATTTTCAAAGGTCGAACTTTCAAGAGCCGAAACTCTACCGGATTGAAGAGCGAACTCGGAGCTTTGAAAACTTGAAGACTTGCACATTCGGATCTGATCCTCGGCGAGCATCCACGTCAGAAAAGGCAGGATTTCGAGAGGAAGAAAGAACAGATCTGAGATCTACACGAGATCACACTCCAGATCTAAGCTTGGTCTTAGATCTCGAGATCCGAGCGATTATTCCCTTGGTGGACTAATCCCTCCCGGCTATTATTCCCTTCGTGGAATAATACCCGTATAATCGTGTAGATCCGACCGGATCTAGATCGCGCGGTGGTCCACGGATTAACCCCGGCGTTGGCAAAGAACCCACCAAAGCGAGCGACCGCAAAACAGGAGCTCGCGATTTGTTCACAAAAGGAAAGTTGTAATTTTTACTTTTTTTCTTTGATTTAGTTGTAACCGGATCTATAAAAGACCGGATCTTTGTAATCCAAGATGACAATTATTTCAATGAAGAAAACAGTTTTCCCCGCGAACAGTGCTGAAAGTCCTTAGCCCGTTGCTGGGGCAGCTGGCCTCCTGCTAGTGCACTGTGATAATCCCTAGCCTTATGTCTGGTCTTATTATAGTTAAAACATGCACACTGAATCCTGCGCTACTGCTGAGCTCTCGAATCATGTTGTGCTCCCTTTTTAAACTAACCCTGATGCTGGTGCTGAAAGTCCTTACCCCGCTGTTAGGGTCCTCTAGGTCCGGCGAAAGGTTTCTTTCCCTTGCCCTTGTCATTCTGTTATCCCGACTTTGCGTTACTCTCCTTGTTCTTCTGGAACATCACAGTCTCTATCTCCTACACAATGGCTGCATCAACTACCTCTCTAACTGAGCGGAACCTCTTGGACATAAGGTAGCATCTAAGGGTTGGACGAAGCCCCATAAGAAATATCTGAGCCTGGTGCTCTCCTGACTCCCACATGCCTGTAAATCGAAGTAGACTCATAAACCGACTCTCTTAATCTGCCACAGACATGTCTCCCTACTCCAATCTGGTCAACTCAAGCTCTTTCCCGGTCTGTACCGCAGAAGAGATGTACTGCTCGTCAAAGAATTAGACAAAATCCTCCCATGAAAGTGTCACCTACTGTTCTGGGGTGAAATAAAGCCTATACCATCCCCCGATATCACCCTTTAGGCTGAAAGCTGCTAAACTTTGCTTCTGGATTGGATCCACATCAAGCAGGTCATGAATATTCCCCACATCTTCCTTCCACTTGTGGGCTACAATCGAATCTGATGGTCCCTAAAATTCTGGTGCCCTCATCTTCTAATACCTATTGACTAGGTGAAGCCAAGCCTCTTGCTTTGTAGTTGCAACTGATGGTGGGGTGATCCCTAGTGTACTGTCTGAGGACCCCTCTGAAATATGAATAGCTAGAATCACTAGCGGTGGAACTATAGGTGGTAGTGCAACTGGTGGAGTCTGGCTTACCACTCGCTCCTCGAGCATTACAAGCCTAGCTGCTATAGGTACTATGAGATCTATGAGGTACTACAGAGACTGCTACGGCTCAGGTAGAGCCTGTTGCTACTCAGGTGGAGCCTACTACTGCTCAGGCTCCGACTTATCTTATCTCTCTCTCTAAGCACGGGATACTCTCCGTCCACGTCCTCATCCGGCCATCTATAAATTTCTAGGAAGAGAGTTTATAAGACGCAGTTATGAGACCTCAGACAAAAGCATATATAACATGAGCAATAAGAAAAGTCGTATCGTAATTCACGCAAATACTTTTCAATCGAAGTAAGATAGTCATTAAAAAAATTGTAATTTTTTGAGGTATACGTATATAACGTCCTCACTCATTCTAAGAATTCCTATCAGACTCTATACAAGAATCCTAAGAAACTCTATTCTAGGTCCACGACCTGATACAAGATGATCCTAACAATACTGGAACTAGAGGTCTGATACCAACTGTGACGCCCCTCATTTCACACAAGGCTGCGGTTTAAGGTAAACTCAGAAATGTTAAACCTGCCACATCCACATTATGTAATAACATGTTATACCAATCACAGTAATATCCTCTAGTAGAATCAAAAGAAGTATATGTACAAAATAAACAAAATAGAGAAGTAAACGTAATAGACATGATATGGAAAGAGATATCTCATAAATAAAACCATACCTCACTGTATTACATCTGATATATGGAAGAATGAAAATGTCTCAACATGAATCAACTGAAAATCATACTAAGGCACACTGCCTTTATAATATGTAATAAAACTCTAAAGTCTGGATGAAATCATAAAAATCTACTGTGGAGCCTCTACTAATAACTCATGTAATGGAGACTATGCAAGAACTCCGTCATCCTGCGGCTCTTCGAACCTCTGTACTGCCTAAAAGAAGAAAAAACAATAAAAAGAACCACATAAAGAGCATCAGAGCGTTACAGTAAGATCACCTCCATCTGCCCCCAGGGGAATGGCTACTAGATAGAGTGGAGGCTCTATCTATAAGCATAGTCTACCTAGATTATTTTCCCTGTATTTAATTAGTATTAACATTTAGAAACCTACAACACGAGACGTAGTACGTCGAGCGAAATAATCCAAACAAGGAAACTCTCATGTATATACCATATGTCTCAAATTGTGAATTGCTAATCGTTAATTCTAGTTAAGGCATAAAGAAAGCAATAAAGGAAATAAAGACATCGATACATCATATTTATATTATCCTCTAATATCATTGGGAAGATAGAATAAATACTAACATATAATCACGTATACTTTCAAAAGTAAAGTATCTCAGTCATATATCTCAATGATGAGTCATATCAATAACTAGCATCCACCAAAGACTCAGGCTATCAATTAGTTATCTCCGAGCAACTCTTTGTAATATTCTGAAACTTAGCATCATCATGTGCAATGGACTACCTTGTAGGTACCCTAAACAGTGTACACGGCTCATTAGTCTAATCACAATCTCAGTGCATAACATGAGTGTGGGGGCCTACCATATAGGTATCCAAAAAGATGGCTCACAAGCCTCATTGCACCCTCTTGTGAACGGACTGCTAGACAAAGCATCCAAACCTGACTCCATGGCATGTACGAATGAAATATCAATGTAGTACCCAACGCAATACTGAACTGAGCTCATCAATGATATCCATCTCATGTATTAATTATGTAAATCTAGTATATCGATGCACTATCCCATATAGTACTGAGCTGTGCTCATCAACGATATTCAATGAGTGTATGAACAATAAACAGCCCAACACTTAACATATTCCCCTCTAGGATATTCATGTTTGTGCACCGACACTATACTTATATATTCGTGAATCTACATTTAAAGAAGTGTGGCACAAACCCCATGACACATCTCAAACAGATACAAAACACAAACTTAGAAAACAACCTTAGTAGTCGACTACTACACTTAGTAGTCGACTACTCTCAGTCAATCCAGAATCTTGAAAATTAGACTCAGTGTGAGTAGTCGACCAATATGAACATTAGTCGACTACTCTGCTATGAAAACATTTCTGTGAGTCGCACCAGGAAAGGAGTAGTCGACTATATATGTTATTAGTCGACTACACTGTGTTAAACAGATTTCTGTTTCTCAGGTTTTGATGTTTTTGTGATTATTCCTTAAACAAAACTCATTCAAATTACATGGAACACAAGAAGACTACTACGCTTAGTAGTCGACTACTCTCAGTCCATCCAGAATTGGACTGAGTGTGAGTAGTCGACTAATATGAACATTATTCGACTACTTTCCTATGAAAATGTTCCTGTGAGTCGCACCAGGAAAGGAGTAGTCAACTATACATGTTATTAGTCGACTACACTGTGTTAAACAGATTTCTGTTTCTCAGGTTTTGATGTTTTTATGATTATTCCTTAAACAAAACTCATTCAAATCACATGGAACATAGGAAAAATATTTTAGTCTTCTGAAATTTACTATTAGAGATTAGTTCCCATGATTTAACTCTTAGATTAATCACTGGTTAGGGTTTAGCTTAATAATTATTCAAATTCTCACATAAAAAACATGAATTTTCACATGATTAACTTGGACAAGGTTATAAATAACATTGAATAGAGATAAGCTTGTTTAAAATGCGTTCATGTCATTGTGATCTCACAATATATGATTTAAGCATGATTAATTTATAAGAAAAACTTGATAAATTAACAAACTAGGGTTTGTACATGGGTTAAACTTAATTAATAAATTAAAAACAAAATTATCATTAACCCTAATGATCATGATCATGCTTCCAATGTAAACAACAAGTAAAAATGTCAGATCTATCATGGATTAATCTATTATAAAAAATCTACCTTTTATCATATGTAACTATGTATAATCATGCAAACCATTGATTTAAACACATTAAATCTTTAAATTATTAAGGGTGCAGGTTTGGATGAAGATGATCTTACCTCAGGGTGATGTTGAACTCCTCAACCACGTATATGCAAGATTCCTCTTCAACTACTGATAATCACATTTTATTACAATTTTATATCCTCATTATCTATTTTATATGAATAAATATACCATTAATAATTGTTGTTAGCTTAGTTTCCACATAAATGAATAAAAATATAAATAAATATTATTAAATGTAAAAACCCCTTAAAAATCTCTCTTCTCTATTTTGTAGCATTTTAGAAGCCCATGAAGCAAAAGCTTAAAAGAGGAAAATAATTGAAGCCCAAAGAGCAAAGCCCATAAAAAAATACACCAAGAAAGCTATGCATGGACTTGGATGCAAAGAGTTGGAATGAATTGGGTTTTTATGAAAAGATTACAAAACATGAGCTCCGAACTTGTTTGATTTGCTGCATAGTTGAAGCATATTGGGCCAGTTTTGATTTTTTTTCACAAGAAGATCATGAAAATGGGCCAGAGACTCATGAATTGGCTTTTAAACTCAAGTGGGCCTTTTCTATCTTGAAAATCAAATGGATGATGAATGGGGTGACTTTGATTTGCTGCAGGGTCTAACATAAAAATGACCGGACTTGATTTTTGTTCATGGACCAAATAAGTGTTGCTGCAAACTTGGGATTTAATGCAAGGGGCCGGACCTCTTTTGCTGCAAAATTTCCATTCATTGAAGCATGAATGGGCAGGATTTGTTTGGGCCGTGTGCAGATTAATGAGAATTAGCTGCTGCAGATTTGTTTGAAAAATAAATAAATAAATAAAAAGTGGGCCGAACTTTGATTGCTGCAGAGTTAATTCCGAAAATTTTATCAAATGTGCATAGTTGATTTTGAAAATCAATTGGAGCTCTCATGAATTGCATTGGGCCTTGGAAAATCAAATAAAGAATGTGCTAGAGAAAATCAAAGAGCAAATTCAAAGGTGGAGATTGTTGCTTGGGGCTCAAGACAAATCCAATGGCTCATATTCATTGAAGATTACTATAAATAGGGGTAGAGAGTGAGGTGTTAGAGGTGTGAAAAATTTTGTAAACTCCTTTTGGAGAGGAGGGCTACTCTTAATTGAGAAGGCCTTCCAAAAATTGTAACTTTAGTTGTAATTAATAATAATAATTTTTTTCACCACTTTAAATTTTTCTCTTCTTCTCTTTGTTGGATGATGAAGATGAAGATGAAGATGGAGAATTATTTGAAGGTTTGCATTTCTTTCCTTTTTCTCTTTTATTTCTCTTTTATTGCTTATTAGTTAGATTTATTTTCATGCTTGTAATTAGATTTTATTTTTCTTGTTAAATAGCCAAGAGGCTAGAACCCTCTTGCCTTAGATTTATTTCATGCTTATAGAGTAGATTTATTTTCTTGCATTTAATTCTTGTAATTTTATTTTGTAATTAGATTTTGCAATTTATTTTATAGTTAGATTTTAATTTCTTGCACTATTCACCTTGAGGCTAGAACCCTCTTGGGTTTAGTTTTTATTTTTTTATTTTTATTTTTATTTTGTTGATTCGCCTTTAGGCTAGAACCCTCTAGGGAATCACCCTTTTCTAAGAAGTGGGTTCAATTTTAGATTACCCATATCTATAATTGAATCCACCATCTTTAATTTCTTGCATTTTCTTTTATTCTTGAATTTTATTTTCTTTATTCTTGATTTTTATTTTCTTTTTCCTTCTTGCCTTATTGATCATATTCATTCTTTGTCACATCCACTCTCACTTATATTTCGTGCCGATTTACACACTATCACTTCCACTCTCTCTATCTCTCCACAATCACATTCACTCATCACTCCTATTTGTCACGCACACAATATAAGAATCGATTTTATATTTTCTCCTACAAAACACCTTCCTCGTGGGATCGATATCTTAAATACTATAACTTGACACGGTTGTGCACTTGCAACCTTTTTGGTACATGTATATGTAAGATTCCTCTTCAACTACGATCATCAAACTCTGCCTTCCTCTCGACAAACACCTCAAAATTCTCCCAAAACTCACAATTTAGGGTTAGGGTTTGAGGAGGAAGGTGGATGATGTAAATCTCACGTGAAAAAGGGTAAAAAGAGCTTTAAAATGAGTATATATATGCATATATACAACTGGGTTCGAAACAAAACGAATCCGACCCGAAATCTGAAAGAAGTTTGGAAACAGCCCGTTAGTCGACTAATGCCTTCATTATTTGACTAACGACCTTACTAGTCGACTACTCTGAGTAGTAGTCGACTACTAATAACTCAGTTTTAGGTTTGTGCTTGATTTCGTGTATATTTCTCATCTATACTCATATATATACATTGGATTAACCTTAAATCAATCCCTAGCATACTCAAGCATGAAAATATGTTATTTATAACCATATAACATACTTATTACTATTTATCATAATTTATTCAAACTTTTAGGGTTTTACAATCATTGCATAAAATGTCACTCCTAAGTTGAGTCAAGAACAACAACGGACTGTGGATATGACAGAGCAAGAAGATCTTCTCCAATAAATAGAAGCTCAAAGAAAAGCTTCTAAAGAGCGATTCAAATGGTTAGAAAAGACAATAGATCAGTTCATGGCAACCTCTCAGCCTCGTTTGAGTTCTTCGAAGGGGAAATGATCAATTATTGAACTCTCCCCAAAAAGGAACAAACGCATTGTAATGACCGTAAATTTTCAATACTGGTTTAAATAATTTTTTTGGTATTTAATATTAAATATTATTTTTTTAAAAAGAGTATTTGTATTTTCCCTAATTTCTTTAGAATTTTCTACGATTTAAAAATACGGTATTATAATGGTTTTGCTAATTATAAATTTAATTATTTTGGTAAACTTTTTTAAATTAATTTTTAATTATTCATTATTGTTATTTTTATTATTATTTTAACCATAAATTTTTAATATTTATTTGAATAAATTTTCTGGTATTTTAATTATTATTTTTAAAGGAGTATTTTTCCCTGTGTTTTTCCTCTCACCGGTGTTCACTCTGTATACTTCTCCCCAATTCACGCAGACCCGTATTTTTCCCTGTGTTTTTCCTCTCACCGGTGTTCACTCTGTATACTTCTCCCCAATTCACGCAGACCCCTCCGCCTCGTGTTTTCCCCCAGCTCTCCGGTGTTCACTCTGTATACTTCTCCCCAATTCACGCAGACCCCTCCGCCTCGTGTTTTCCCCCAGCTCACAACCCACGTCCTCCCAACCACCCTATCCCGCACTCATTAAATTCTTCCGCTGTTTTTACTCTCTCTCAATCTATCTTTTTCTCTCTCTCTCACTCAATCACCATCTCTCTCTCTCTCTCTCTCTCTCTCTCTCTTTATCTCATTAAAAAAATCCCTCTTTTTAACTCTCCAGCTCTCCTCTTTTCTCTCCATCTCTCTCACCGTACCCTCTCTCTCTCTCCTCTTTTCAAAACCAAGAAACCCATCTCCACCACCTCTGCCCACGCCGCCCGACCAGGCCGCGACCCGACCCCGCTCCACCTCCATCTCCGACGAACCCGCCGAGCCCCAGCTGCC
>NC_033796.1:75649543-75676425 GCF_001876935.1 Asparagus officinalis
CTCCTTGTTTTGTAATTGAATATTTACATTATTATGAATTTATATTACATAGATCAATTGTGACGTATTTATCTGCGTGGAATTATTTGATGAATAATATTAGATAAATTATAGTAATATGATAAATAGCATTTTCAGAATAATTATAATAAATTAAAAGAATTTATTTCGGCAGCAGAATTATTTTTGGATAATTATATCAATTAAAAAGAATTTATTTGAGAACGAAATTATTTTAGGAAAATTATAATAATTTAAAAGGAATTATCTTGGAAAAAGAACCATTTTAGAATAATTATAATAATTTTTAGAAATTATCTTGTGGAAGAAATTATTTTAGAATGATGAATATTTTTAAAAAGAAATTATTTGTGAATGATAAATATTTTTAAAAAGAAATTATTTGGGAAAATAGAAGAAAATAGAATATTGTGAATTTATCTTATAAAAAGATTCTTTTTGAATTTATGAATTTTATTATTTAAAAGATTATTTTTAGAATTATTATAATGAGAAAAGAATTTATTTTAGAAAAAAAAGAATTATTTTGAAGTAAATAAATTATTATTTCAGAAGATTATTTTAGAACAATTTTATGATTCAAATTCTTAATCTTGATTATCTAATAGATATGATATGATTGTACATGATTAGTTGCATTGATTGTCCATGTTGTGTCGAGAACCCTTAGTAGTTCATGACTTAGTTGCCTCGTGCGTCATGAACAGACCTAGTGACATGTGTGGGTGTGTTGACTGAGTTTAGGTGGTGAACCCGAGTTTCAATGTGGATTATGTTTGACTTAGAAAATACAAGAGAGTTGGGATGGGGAAGTCCATGTTCATGTGATCGGATAAGGCTGTTGATGTATCTTCCAGGCTCGCGCCAGTGAATTCGTGTAGTCACTGGGGTTGGTTTGTTGGGCTAAAGTGAATTCGTGTAGTCACTTTAGTCAGTGAATTTGTGTAGTCACCCTCGAACAAGGCCGGAATCGGATTGCGTGTAGCCCTCTGACCGATCCAGTGTAGCGGCGTATGTGGTGCACGTAGAGGATTTGTGAACAGCCAGTTATCTGATGACAGGAGTGTTGACTCTGTGTGAGATGTGGCCCGGTGACCTGTTATAGAATGACTAGTTACATGACCTTGTTTCTTGGCTAGGTATGATTTCTTGTGAGATGTAGGCTAGTTGTGTTTCTTTCATACATAGATCGGGGTTAATATTTAATTATTTACAATTTGAGACATATGGTATATACATGAGGGTTTCCTTGTTTGGATTATTTCGCTCGACGTACTACGTCTCTTATTGTAGATTTTTAAGTATTAATTTCATCTATTGTATGATCTTGTGACTTGGATGATTGTTCTAATCGCTAGCTGCATGATTTCATTACCCGATTGATTTACGGATTCTTATGATTATCATGTTTTGGTAGTGGATTGCATGTTGATTTTGTTGGATTACCAGTTGCGCGTTCTTTTGTCATTTCGGTTATCGTATCGTTTTTCCGCTTGAGTTTTCGCTCGTCCTTTTCTTTTGTGGGGTCTTGCCGTGCGCCATGCACCTGACGTACACCTGTTTTCTCTGGTGTACGTCAGACTTAGAGGAAGAACAGATTCAAAGAAGCCGAAGCTTAGACATTCTTTTCAGTTTGTTTTGTAGCACCTTCATCTCCTTTTGATCAGTGTATTTTTATATCCTCTAGTATTTCATTCAGATAGTTTTGTATAAGGGCACGTTTGACCTGTATTATTATGTCTCGGATGTTATTCCATTTGTGATATGATATTTTTATTCTGAGTTTGTTTATTATATTCTTGCTGATTGTGATCGGGGACCTGTGCCTTCGCATTGTACTTATTTCCAGACGCTTAACGTATTGGATTGAGAAGAAAAGAAAAGGAAAAAAAATAGCAGTGTATATTTCTTCTCAATCTAATATGTCACGGGCTTGTTCACGTTCCGATTCCTGGGTATTTTGGGAAGCGGGGCGTGACACGCATCAAGGAGATGCAGGTTCTGATCATTTAGGATCAAAAGCATCGACACTTGCTAAATGTGACGCCCCTAATTTCACATGAGGCGGCAGTCCAAGATGAACTCAGAGATATCAAACTTGCCATGCACCCACACAGTGCAATAACACGTTTCACCATCACAGTAATATGTCTCTAGTAGAACCAAATAAGAACAATGCAGGTACAAGAAAATACGAGAAAGGTAATAATGCAATGAACATGACAAAGGAAAGAAATATCCAAAGAATATAATCATGCTCCAACTAAATAAAAAGAGTAAAATTGATGAACTAAAATAAATATGAAATATCTCAATAGATAGAGTCAATTGAAATAATACTAAGGCTCTTAGCGTCCAAAATGAAATACAAGTTTATAAATCACTAAACAAATACTACACTAATGTGGAGTATAAGCTGTCTATCAAGAGATGATGGTGACTATGCAGAAATTTTGTTAACCTGTGGCTCTCCAAAACTCTGATCCGCTGCCTGACAAGAAGGAAAAACAACAGCGTCAGAGCGCTAGCAAGATCATCTCCATCCTCCCCCAGGGGAAGGGCTGCTACATATGATGGAGGCTCAACCTATACATGCATAGTCTACCTAAATTATTTAACCTGTACTAAATGGGGTTAATACTTAGAAACACATAACACGAGATTGGTACATCGAGTGAAATAATCCAAATAAGGAAACCCTCATGTATATATCATATGTCTTAAATTGTGAATCGCTAAATATTAACTCCAAAACTAAGAATAAAGAATAAAGGAATGCAATACTAAAATGTCAACCAAACGAAGTCATATATGTCAACCCAACATATCATGCTACCCTTGGGTAGTCAATACGAATATCAGTACATAATCCTGTGAAATATATAATACCATATCCCCCGTCACAAAAGAACTCAACGATGAACCACGTAAATAAATGACCTACCGCCTAAAACTCGAGTTGTCCTAGGTTTCACAGTAATATCTCTTGCAAAGTTCTATGGTATCATCACATCATTTTGCAAAACGGACTACCTATTCAGGTATCCTAAGTAAATATGGCCCACTAGCCTCATCGCATCACCGTGCGAAACAAACTACCTCCTCATGTATCCTACAGGTACGGCTCATTAGCCTCATCGCATCACCGTACGAAACAGACTATCTCCTCAGACATCCTCATCACATCACCATATGGAACAGACTTCCGCCTCAGGCATCCAATAAATGTGGCTCACTAGCCTCATCACATCACCATGCGGAAATTCAACGGTAAACCGACGCACTACCTTAAGTAGTACTAAGCTGTGCCCATCAACAGTCCATACACACACATTTATTGTTCTAACTAATCGTCTCCTCGTCATGGTAAAAACAAGACATGCAACTATCTCCTTCCCGGAAGTTCACGTGTGCCAAGCCTCCATTTGTGTATGTCTATGTCGTATGTGTAAATCATTGTATATCTCGAACCCCGTGTTCATGAATAACATGCAAGAAAAATCATCACAAACAAAACATGTTGTCGGTCGACTGCCCTAGGGCATTGGTCGACCGACGACCAATTCGCATAAACATGCGTAAAAACAAGCTTCGGTTGAATAAAGAATTACACAAACTCAGGGTGGGATCGGTTCGGTCGATGCACATGGTTCGGTCGATCGACTAGAGTCCAGAACTCAGGTTTGAGTCTCATGATGTTAAGACAATTTCAACAAAAAGAACTTATAGAACATCATTATAGGGTATAGAAACATGTTTAATCATGTGTTTAACATACTAGGGTTTGACTAAACAATTATTTATCAACATAACATGATCTTTGGGGTTTAAAAAATACTTTAAACATAACTAATCAGATTAAGTTTGTACAATTAGAGTTCAAAACCTAATTAGTTCATCATCTTAGCAATTAAAAACGGATATAAACATCAAATTAATACCTTTCCTTCATTTAGTATTTATATTTATAGATCTACACATCAAACTAGGGTTTTTAATCCACTTATATCACTATATTGTTTCATGTTCAAGACTCAAGTTCTATACATCGACAATTAGGATTTAGGACATGCAAAACAAGAATTATTAATTAATCTAAAAACTAATGATCATGATCATCTTTTTTTATTAATTAAAGATTAATTCTTCTGATCTCTTCGTTGTTTTAAAATTTAACATTAAAACTAGGATTTAAAAATCATCGAAAGAAGTACTACACATTCGATTAACTAATTATACATATTAAAAACATGAATTTATATAGAGGATAGATTTGGAGAAAGATGATCTTGCCTCAACACATTGCTGAAAAATCCAAGGGTACAAGAAAACATGTTCTCCCTCGCCAAACGCCGACGATCTCGCCATCTTCTAGGTATTTGCTTCACAAAGCTCTCAAAATTCACACAAATATGCTCTAGGGTTTTTTTAAAGGGAGACGCTAGCTACTAGGGTTCATAAATATGATATAAAAGGGAATTTTTTGTGAAAAATAGAGGTATATATAGAGGCAAACCCGAAACAAACAAATCTGACCCGAAACAGGAAACCCATTCAGACTGGGAAAATAGTCTTTGATATTTTGACTGTAACATTTTCTTCTGAGCTCAGAATGAGGTTATTTAAGATTTTTTGTAAATATATTGAAGATACCTACAACTTTTGTTTTTTGAGTTTTTCCAGATTCAAACTACATCGGTGTATAATGCATATATACTCTTAACTGGTCGTTTTTCCATATTCGAATTGCATCGGTGTATAATGCATATATACTCTTAACTGGTCTAAAATTAATTACTATCATGCTCATTCATTATTAAATGATATTTATCATAATATAACTCATTTAATACTATTTACCATAGTATTTCCAAAAAACTTTTACGCGGTTTTACACTAAACCAAGTGAGAATGCAAAGTCCTCGAGGACCTCCAAATATAGTTCAATGCTCTTTCTTATTGAATTGAGTTAAAGAAGATTGAAATCACCCAACCTTATACCATCAAATGGGATATGGTTCCCTTTCTAGTGAAGTTTAAGTCACCGATATTGCATACATTTGATGGTAAAGGTTCTTTGAACTACTACATATATTATTTTCACCAACAAATTAGAAATGTAGTAGGTAATGATGCCATTAAGGTGCGACTTTTTATTGGCACACTTCAAGAGGTAGCCTTTGATTGATTTTAGAAACTGCCTGAGGGATCAATCAAGTCCTAGGTTAATCTGAAATCTAACTCCCTCTCATAATTCCATGAGGAACAACTAGAAGTTACTATGGCCAGACTCCTCTTTGAAAAGAAAATATGAAATGAGATGGTTAAGGAATTCATCGAGCGATTCCGTAATCTAACATTGTGATGTCGAAATATGCCTTTGTCGTTGCTACTCCAAGCTCGTCAACATAATTTTATGGTTTATATAGAAGCTCATATTTGCGTTGTCATGGAATGTACATGAAGGAATTAATGGAACAAGCTGAGATAGCCAAAAAATCATCAGAATGCTTCAATAATTTTGTACCCCATGACAATTTTAAGAGTAAAGAAGGCAAATAAGGGAAATTCTCTAAGCCGAAAGACAAAGAGACTTTCACGGTCAAAGTCAAGAAACACGAGTGCCAAAAGAGGGAACCAATGAAGAATATTGAGTGCACCTATTCCTCTAAGGATGAGCATACTGTGGCTATCTTCCATGTCCTCATCAAGCGTAATCGACTAAAATTTCCTGAAGCTCTACACCCCAAAGAAATCCAAAAGATTAATGATCCTAACTACTATCTTTATCACAGAATGTTAGGATACACGATGAAGAACTATTACTTCCTTAAGGATAAGATACAGACCTTTGTCGAGTTAGGAACCCTCAAACTCAAGTCTGAGCAAATGAAAGTCACTACCAACATAGTGACTCTTCAATTCAGCTCCAAACCGGAAATCTAGGCCTAAGACGAAGTTGTCCTGGTCAATCATGGCCAACAAGACCAACAAAGCTAAGGCTTGGTCCCTCTTACTATAGCAAGAGGAGAAATAATGTGGATACATTCCAACCTTTTCAAGATAAACATTGGACTCTTCTAAATGTTAGTACCCTAATGCCACTAGGAAAGAACCCTAGAGGAGGGTGAATATGGTTTATGTTAATCTAATTTGATTTTATGCCAATTAAAACTAATTAATAAATATCCTAGTAAGTATGATATGCAATAAGATATATATACAAGGATATACAAATAACACAAAGGTGAAACAAACAAATGTAAACAATATAGTGAACAAACTAAATAATGAGACAATGGCGATATGAGCAATGAGCAAAAATATAAATAAATGCTAATGCAAACTCAAACACAATCAAATAATCACGGAGTTCAGACCTTTTGTCCTACGTCTCCGCTCCCCACTCCTGGGGAGAAATCTACTATCACATCGGGTTTTCGACGCTCACCCGAAAACATTTACACCTCACACTCGGTTTTCTAGCTCACCAAAAACTTTACAATTAATACTCGTGCAATCCCACTCTACACCCTCTAAATGTTGTTCTCTAGCACATGTCTCCCTCAAGTACTCAGATTTATAACTTCTCCCTAGACTTTACTACCGACGCCACTCCTCTTGGGATAACCCCATCTCTTACCACATACTCCTCTCGGTGTACAAGTGTATTACAAAACGAATTCTCACAATGAAAGCGCAATACAATAATTTATTTTCTACTATGGATGAGAACACAATGAAAGCTCACTCTCTAAGTCACAAACCCACAACCGCAAATAATACTATGTAAATACAATAAGCTCAATGGTTGTGTGTGTAAACAAAGAGTAAAACATATATAAACTCAATTTAATCTAGCAAAAAATAAATATGACAAATTAAGCATAAACAAGTTAGATAATGAGTTTAAGAAAACTTCTCTAAAACAAGAGTGGAGGGATGTAAATTGAAGCCCAAACAAGAATGGATAATCTCCTCTTCCTCTTGTGAAAATTTCTTCACAAAATAAACTTGAAACAAAACTTAAACAAATTTTTAAACACCCTTAAAACTTGTTTTTAATCACTCTTAGTTCGGTTGGAATGATAAATGTAATAGGGTATATAGAGGGTAGAAGAAAACAACCCAAGAAAACCCCTAAACCCCATAAAACAACAAAACCAGAAACTAGCTATTACTATACAACGGCTACTTCGGCGGTCGACCGCAGCGCCATGGCCGGTCGACCGTGAAAGGCTGAAACAAAGCAAAGTCTCTAGACAATTAGCGGTCGACCGTTGCGACCACTCCGGTCGACTCTGGACTGATATTTTAGAAACACAGGTTTTGAAAATAGTTTTCTGACTTTTAAACTTGATTTAAAAATAGCAAATAAATTCAGAAAAATATAAAACTTTGGAGAATGCTTGTAAACATGAAAATATGTCCAAATAGCACCTCCCATTTGTAAAATATTATTATTTTACAAATATGTCCAAAACATGAAAACATGAGATACTTGAATTTTGATGTTTTGACATAAACCAAGTTTTGAAACTTTGTAAAACAATTTTATAGACTTGATTAAAGATATAAACTATTGTTGTTAAGTCTATAAACCAAAATCTCAATATTATGTAAAAATAAAGTTTTTCATAATATTCTAATTTATATACTCACAATATGCATTTAACAAAATGATATATATGAAATATAAAATATGTATATGAATGTATATTTGTTTCATTTCTATAAAGCTAAGCCAAATCAAAACAATAAATATAAAATATGTAATTTCATATTTATATAAACTTGAAAACTAAAATATGTATGTATATATATAACTATATATATACATAGAAACCAAAACATATATGTGTGTGATATATGATTGAGCTTAAAGTACCAACACATATAATATAAACTCCTAAACTAGATTACCCAAGCTATAGGTCTTTAATAAGTTCGACTTGGTACACTTACGGATGAAGCTAGAACTTGAATTGCAAGGCTTCATACCACAATTCCGCCAACCTCCATTGAATATGATTGTTATGGCGCAATTCGATCCAACCTCCAACATGTTGTTTGTCTAGAATACCTAATGAATAAATAAAAATACTAGACAAACAATATTAGGGATTATTTGTAAAATCATTAAAACAAGATTAGAAGATGTAGGCTCATAACATGAGACCTAACACTAAAGTCCAAATCAAAGGGCAAATGTAAGATAAAGTCATGCAATGTCACCTCCGTTGTAAAACCCCGTAATTTTAAAAATATTATGATAAATAGTGATAAGTGATTTTTAATATGATTGATACTATTCTGGGATGAATGAGTATGGTTGTAATCAATTTGAGATAGATTAAGTACATATACATATATTTGATAGTGTAAACAAGCACGATGTTCGCGGGAAAAATCGTGTCTTTCTTCATTGATTCCATTGCACACTCTTGTAAAAGTTTATCGATTACAAAGATCCGGTCTTTTTATAAGATCCGGTTACAACGAGATCAAAAAAGGAAATAAAAATTACAACTTTTTTCTTTTGTCGAACAAATCGCGAGCTCCTATTTTGCGGTCGCTCGCTTTGTGGGTTCTTCGCCTGCGCCGGGGTTTATCCATGGACCACCGCAAGATCTAGATCTGGTCGGATCTACGCAGTATGACGGGTATTATTTCGCCAAGGAAATAATAGCCGAGAGTACTATTTCGCCAAGGAAATAATAGCCGAGGGTACTATTTTGCTAAGGAAATAGTAGCCTTTAGTTCTCGGGATCAAAGACCAAGCTTTGATCCGGAGTACGCCTGCGTAGATCTGAGATCCGGTCCTCTTGAACTCTTGCCTTATTTGGCGTTGACGATCGCCGAGCACCAGATCTGGATGAGCAAGTCCTCGACAGTCCGCAAATCTTTGGATCTTTTTTTTAGATCTGGGTCTTCAATCAGCAGGGCTTCGCCTCCAAATATTCCAACCTTTGAAAATAACCAAGGGGGCGCCTATTTATAGGCTACTTCACTGGTGCCCCGCACAGATCTGGGCGGCCACCTATAGGTGGCCGGCTCTTGGCCGAGCCACCTATAGGTGGCCTCAGCTCTTGCCGAGCCACCTATAGTGTGGCTCGGCCTTGGCCGAGCCACCATAGGTGGCTCGCCAACGAGCCACTCCATGGGTGGACTTCGGCTTTGGCCGAGCCCCTTAGGCGTGCGTTTTCTGTTTTTGGTTCAGTCCGTGATCCGGTTCTGTGGTTGATTTATCCGGACTTGAATCGTTGACCTGATTTGGCAGTAAATCTGATTCCTGATTTGGCAGTAAATCCACTTCTGAGTTCGAGTCCGAAACTGATCTTGATTCGATCGTGATTCGTCCGAGCCTGCCCTTGGTTGGATGACTCGTTGACTCTTCGAACCCTTGGCTTGATTCCGCATGCGAGTGGATTTATTCCGTTGTTTGCGTGCGATTCGTTAACCTCGTCGCCTCGTTGGTTTGTCGGTTTGTGCTGAACTGTGCTAAGGGATCTATAAGCAATTTTATACGCCTACAGATACCCCCTCCAAAGTATTTCAGTCTCATTCTTTTATAGAAGAGTCTGGAATACTTTGGATATGATTGTCCCAGCCTTCAGTCGGTGTAACGGGACTTTGGAATGACTTCTGTTCTTGATTCCTTCACTCCTTCAGGCTATTCGGTGCTTTGTCGAATGTCTGTAAGGGTTCCTGTGCTGCATTTATTGTCAGACCGTTGTCGGAATTTTGAATTTGAAGTCGATTCCTGATTTTATGATCTTTAGCTCACGTTCGTTGGTTCAACATAGAACTGACCCTCGAATGTTGGCGTTGAGTCTTTATTTGCGACGCGTTGTCCGGCGTAGTGTTGTTGAGTTATCCTTAAGAATATTTAGAAAAATATTCTCCAGGAACTTCTCAACCAAAAATAGGGAACAGTTTATACTCATATACCTTATTGGAGTATTAAGAAGCAGTTTATACTCATATACTTTTCGAAGTAATGATTCTTTCATTGCAACGCATTGATTGGCGTTTGTAGGCGTCTAAAATTGTCTACAAGAGCCCGCACGAAACTCGAAGCAATGAATGGGCGAGTCAAGAAGATTCGTCAAACCAACTCGTGCGCGTCGGTCAAACGCGTGCACGTCAACCAACTCGTGCGCGCCGGTCAACGCGCGCATGTCAACTAACTCGTGCGCGCCGGTCAACGCGCGCACGTCAAATCATCTCGTGCGCGTCGGTGAATGCGCGCACGTCAACCAACTCGTGTGCGCCAGTCAACGCGTGCACATCAACCAACTCGTGCGCGCCGGTCAACGAGTGCACGTCAAATCACCTCGTGCGCGCCAGTCAACGCGCGCACGTCAATCAGCCCGCGCGCATCGATCAGCACGCGTATATTAACCAACGCGCGTTCGACGATCGGTCTCGCGACGAAGCATACAAATCAACAAATCTATCGAATACGCGACAAGAACAAGTCCCGGAAGAAAGAAACCAAAAAAGCGCAGTTTGGTACCCGAAACGCGTTTTGACGGTTTTAAAGTGGTTTTTCGCAGGATTCATCTGTTCCAGGGGTTCTTAACTGACTTGAGATCATCCTCAAACGTGGTTAGGCTGCTGTTGACTAAAGATAGAGCCAAATCCCTTGTTCTTATCCAAATAACCGCATTTTGAGGCCTATAAATATGAACCAAATGCCTCCATTTTCTGGATCTGGAATTTTATCAAGAGGACGAGGTGCTGCTGGATTGGAGAGTGAAGGAGCACGAAATTTCAGCAAAGGACAGCGAGATCCCGGTGAACTTCGGAGCAAAGGAGAAGCCGTTCGAAGGATCCGAAGCCCGTACGTCCGTTCCTTGAGATTAGGCTTTGTCTTAATCTCGAGAAGAGCCCTGATTTCGCTTTGTCGATTTCAGGACTTCAAGCAAATACCCCCTTGGTGAGGTAGAAGCTCTGCCTAATTTTCCATCAACCGGATCTGATTCGCGGTCGTCCACGGATTAACCCCGGCACCGGCAAAGAACCCACGCAAGCAAGAGCCGATAAACGGATCTTGTGTTTATTTTTAAGAAAGTTGTAATCTTTTGTTCTTTTGTTATTTGAATTCATTTGTAACACTTAAAGTTTAATGAAATCAATGACTAAGGTAACTTTCGACGAAACAAACTGGCGACCACAGTGGGAGCCGACAGCCTTTCTGCGAAGGCTGACGTGTCGCAACCTCGGATCCCGATCCCGGTTGAAACGGAGGTCGAATATGAGTTCGACCAGCAGAAGTACGAGGAATACTTGTCCTCCTCCTCCAGATCGGCCTCTCCTCACAGATCCAGGAAGGCCTACTCCAGGAAGACCCGTTGGACTTCAGCTGCAGAAGCCCAAGAAGAGGATCTTCCCGCCACCGCTGCACCCGTGGCTTACAACGCCCCGTCGGCATCCGACGAGGCTAAAACTACAGATCTGAACCCCTTAAGCAAAGGGTCGACTGTTGAGGATGTGCCCACTCTATCAAAGAGAGCACGTCAGAGGCGACGCCAACGCCTCGCACGCCAACTGGCCAAAGCTTTGGAACCAGTGGATGGAATCCGCTATGAGGCGGATCTGAAATATAGGAGGCGCCAACCATCACAACAGAGAATGGACAGCCCCTCCCCTTTCAAACCAGCAAAGAACGAATGGGTTCGAGTCAAAAGGACCCGATCGACTCTTCAAGAGCGGATTCACAAACGCCGCGCAAAAATTCTTGTGCAAGAGGCCAAGAAATTGGAGAAAGAAGGAGGGGAACATAAACCACAAAGACTGTAGCAAGTATGGAGGCCAAAGTCTAAAACGGCGGCCAAAAATGTCGAGAAACGTCAGTCACTCCAATCCGACCCGCGAAAACGCGGGTCACTCCAATCCGACCCGCCAAAACGTGGGTCACTCCAATCCGACCCGCCAAAATGCGGGTCACTTCAATCTGACCCGCCGAAACGCGGGTCACTCAAAGCCGACCTTCCAGTCTGCGGGTCGCCCAAACTTGACCCTCTAACTTTTAGGTCATCCAAGTCTGACCCGCAACAGATTCAAGGCAGAAGATGTCCTACACCTATTTCTTCGATTCCATCGAGTTCCACACCTCCGGTTGAGATTGTTGACAGTGTGGATTTGTCACATTTTAAGATGACCGTCAAAGATCGCCTTGGCCCTTCACCCGATGATCGAGGCAAAGCTCCGGTCAAAGAGCGCTTAGGCCGATTGAATGAATCTCGAGCACATTGTCAGGCTGGAGGTCGTCATCCTAAGCAGTGGAGGAGAATGTATAACGGGAAAAGTCCTGCAAATGACCGCATAGGATTGCGTGTTGAAATCCAGGAGCCTGTTGAGGGCCGACATTCACAAAAACGTCGCCTCAGACATGCGACTCCTGAAAATGCTAATAAAGCGTTGTATCCTCAGAAGAAAACGTACTCGTCAGACGAAGACGTTATACCTGGGAAGTCGTGCCAACACACGATAGGTTGCTCCAGTCATCAAACTGACGAGTTGTACTATCAAGCTGGGGGTGCGAACAAATCCAGGAAAATGAGTGCCCAGAATACAGATTCTCACTGTCCATGTGCCAAAATCATCAAGGCAGTGTTGTCAGAATGTTGCTGTTCTAAGACCACCCCGGAGAGAGTTTCAGTATTTGAAAGAATCTCCACCAAAACGTCTGAATCCAGACCAAGACGTTTCCGAAAGAAGAGAGTTGTTCTCCAAGATGATGAATTTCTAAAAGTATCTGTTAACATGACCGGAAGAGGAAAGTCAACACGACACTTCAGTCCGGATCAGTTCACCGAAGTGTCCCAACGTATGACTCGATTGCGAACAGGGACCAGTAGGCGAAAGAACTACCAAAGAATACAGAAGGGACTTCCTTCAGAAGATGAAACTTCGGAGGTATACTCGGATGCCGGCTCGGATGCTTGCTCGGCGATGGCCTCCGATGACACCGCATCAAGTGCAGTCACTCATGATTAGCGCCGAACAGGTGGCTAAGTTGCTCGAGGACGCTCTGACTAAGCAGAAGGAAAATTTCAAGTTCGAGATGGAGATGGCTATGCAACAGATAAGAGAAATGCATGACCAGCAAATCGCGGCACTAACAACTCACCAAGGGGAGTCTAGTCGTTGCAACAATCCGAATCAAGATGATAACGAGCGGGGGGAGGATAATGTCAACATGAATACCCCTCCCATCAACAACAATAATGGGGGTGGCCCTTCGGATGATAACAACACAAAGGAGGATCACGTTATACTTCTCCCCGAAATCACTCGAAAATGGATACGAGTGAGGATAAGAAAATGAGGGACTTGGAAAGCAAGATTAACGCATTGATGAGTGCCCAAGAAGTGAAAAGGTCTGGGATACCATGTCCATATCCAAGAGAATGGGAATCAATTCCATACCCGGCGAAATTCAATTTGATCAATTTCACGCCATTTGATGGAAAGGGTTCCCCCACTCAGCATTTAATATACTTCAAGTCTCATTTGGGAATAATCTCCGGGAATGAACCTCTGATGGTACGGTCATTCGTCGGCACTCTTCGCGGAGCAGCCTTCGATTGGTATCGCCGCCTCAAGCCGGGGAGCATTGGCAGTTAGGATGACATGGAGGATATGTTTCTCACAAATTTCTTTGACGATGACACTGAGGTCTCGATCGGGACATTATTTGATGAGAAGCAAAAGGACGGAGAGTTAGTAGAGAATTTCATTAAACGGTTCCGAAACAAAGCCATGAATTGTAGGGATCCGATTAGTGAGGACTTCATCCTGGAGACTTGTCATAACAATCTTTCATTGGATATTCTCGAAGCTATGGGAATGGCACCATCTAAGACCTGGAAAGATTTAAAGGTCCGAGGGGAAAGAGCCGAACGTTTCCTCAAGAGGAAAAAGGCCAAAAGAGGTCAAACGACGGCACCAGCCCCGCAACAAAATTTTGTCCCTAAGGGAAAAGGGAAAGCACAGGTGAATGCAGTGGATGCGAACCAAACATTTGAGGTGCAAGCGCAACCGCAACAGCAGCAGCAGAAGGCACCTCAACAGTCACGGTGGCAACAACAGCCTCAAAAACAGAAGACTTCGGAACCGAAATTCCCGAAGGTTTACTCATTCAAGGAAGATGAAGTTCCCGGTATTTTTAAATACCTTATAGAGAACAATAAGATTAAGTTGCCTCCAGTCCAAGATCCGGAAGACGCCAAAAGGGTTAATGACTCAAAGTATTGCGCGTTTCACAGAGCGGTTCACCACCCTACCAAGTCGTGCTACGCCCTCAAAGATAAGATCCAAGCTTTGATTGATGTTGGAGTCATCACTATGAAGCAGCCCAAAGAGAAGAAGGTGGGTGCGAATGCAGTATCAATCAGTTTCGGATCTGTCCTGTTGAACTGGTTTCAGCCCGAACCCGTGATGAAGGTTGCAATGAACACCGTGAACAATGACCCTTACAAGCAACGTCAGAAGGGACTTGTACCACACACAGCCCCGAATGGTGAGATTCTTTGGGTTCACCCAGATTTGATTGGAGATGAACAGTGGACTAGATCCTCTTCCAAGAAAAGGTCAAAAGGAAAAGGTAAGTCTTGTTACGGAGCTTCTGCTGTTCCAGGGGGAGACGACGATAAAATTAGGGGAAGATGACGAAGCAATGCCTGCTTTCTCATTTCCCGACAATGAACATGGGAATGAGTATGGTCGGCTGGATGGGGTGGAGATGATTACAACTACCCCCGCACTCGCTGGGAGGACCCAACAGGAGCCCCTTCACCAAGATGTTCAAAACCCGAGGCAGTCTCGATTCAATCAGCAGATTGGAAGAGATAAACCGGGAGATTCAAACATTTCATACCACTTCGATGTTATGACCCAATTGGCTAACATCCCAGTAAAAGTGACTTTACACGAGTTATCACGTCTTTCTAAAGACACTAGGGATGCGTTCAACATTACTCCTGACCAGCTCACTCAAATAGTTCAAGAAGCACTAATCAAGCAGAAAGAAGAATTTGAGGGTAAGATGGAATTGGCTATGCGACAAATAAGAGAGTTGCAAGCTGAAAACGCTGGGGGTGGTACGACCAGATCCTTCAATGACACTGGGGGTGGCCTAATTCCTACTTCTCGACATCATTCAAAGAAAAATGAAAGTGAAGACGAAAAGCAGAAAGAAGTCGAGTCTGTCACCACCTCGACTAGACGCTATCCTAAAAGAAAGAGGGTCGAGGAAAGCCAATTAGAGTTTGTACCTAGGTTCGCTGCTGATCAAACGTCACAACGACAGCCATGGGAGCGATCGCCACAACAGTCACTTCAGATGCAACGATACTCTTTCAAGGATGATGAAGTTCCAGCCATCCTCAAGTACCTCCTAAAAAACGACAAAATTAAGCTCCCACCTATTAAAAGCCAGGAGGAAGCCAGCGGGAGTTCAGACCCAAAATATTGTGAATACCACAGAAGGATCCATCATCCCACCAAGACTTGTATCACTCTCAAGAATACAATACAGGCCTTAGTTGAAGCCGGCGTCTCAATGGCAGAACAAACCGAGTGAGAATGACCACCACACTCCGAAAAGTATACGAGTATAAACTGCTTCTTTCAAAACTGTTTCCTTGGTATCTAACGGGAAGTTCCTGGAGAACATCATACGTGATATTCTTAAGGATAACCCGATATCAATAAAATTACGCTAATATTCTTAAGGATAACCCGGACATGTAACGGAGTACAAAGTCAGACCCAGTTCCAAGAAAGAAGCTGGGGGTAGATGATTCATGTAATGGGAAGTTCCCAGAAGAACGCTATATGTAATTTTCTTAGGGATAACCCGATAATTACGAACAAGGTGATAAACACTAAACCCACACTATGATTTGTACTCCCACTCTCACTGTCTACCTGGTCAAACCTTCCTATAGTTAGTACCACAACCAAAGTCCCCTCTCGATCCCTTCCATGAACGAGGGGTCCACTTTCAAATTGAACGATCAAGCCTGTAAAAGGTAAGATCATTTCAAACCTCCCACTTTCACTGCTTCCTTGGTCAAACCTATAAAAGTTAGGGCCACAACCAGATTCTCCTCTCGATTCCTTTCATGAACGAGAGGTCCACTTTCAATTGAGCAATCAAACCTATAAAAGTTAGGATTGTCTCCAACTTTACTTAGTCAAACCTGCAGATAGTTAGGACTAAGATTGAGTTATCCTTTTCGATAAACGAAAGACTTCCATCTTTTCCTTTTTCCACCAAACCTATAAAAGTTAGGGTCGAAATTGGGCTTTCTCCTCAATAAATGAGGGACTCTTTTTGGATCGAATGACCAATCCTATAAAAGTTAGGGTCGTTTGAATCTTTCCGATTCTCGGAGTGGAGATCCCACTCTTAGTTTCATCATTTCGGATTCTGAGGGTGGAGATCCCACCTTGAGTTTCCTTTCCAACTGGAGATAGAATATAAAATTCTTCCTCTTCAGTGCCGGAAGATAGAATATAAAATTCTTCCTCTTCCATTTTCCAGTCTGTCTTTACCCTAAAAAAAAAGACGCAATTCCCAACTTCCAATCCGTGCACTTTGTGCACGGGGAATTTTATCTCAACTCCTAAATAGAGATAAGCCTACGCCTAACACGCGTTGCCGGTTTAGTCTTTCACCGATTAAAAAAGACACCAGAATCCAGTCTGGGCATTTTATCCCGAAGCCTAAGTAGGGATAAGTCAACGCTTAACCCGCGTTGCTGGGTGGTTCGTTCCCGTAAAAATGACCGAGTCTATGTATTCAAAATCATAGCACTAAGTCTAAGAGAATTAATTCTCTTAGCACAACGTTACATGCGGAACGGATATAGAATAATCTGCATGCTAGCCCGACTCAGATGGTAGTCGATAAAGGCTCATCAAACCCGTTGAAGGCTGGAGGTTTGCCAAAAATCCCACAAGTATTATGATTGATTATTCCATACGGAGTAAGACATCATAATAAAAGAGACATAACAAATGAAAAAGACATATCTTCTATTAATAAAATTGAGTTTGCAGGTACAAGAGTTACAATCAATCTACATGAAGTTTGTGACTACGGATTTGCTGTTCAAGTTTAGTCAATTCCTCTGTATAAGTTCGCTCAAGCTCACACTGCAATGCAACCTTGAAGGATTCCTCAGTGAGGGATAATGTTTTCGTAGCCTCTTGTTTGATCTTGGCTAACTTCTGTTTCGAGAGCTCTAATTTTCCGGATATCACAACTTGTGAACGCTCCAAGTCATCATTCCCCATCCCCAAGATAGCCAAGGCCTCCATTTGATCCACCCGACTTTGTTGCGTTTGAATCTCAAGTCCAGTAGAAGCCCGAGTGTCGCGCCATGCTTGTAGACGAGATTCCATCCGGATGGCCATGTACGGTGAAGTATCGGCAGTCTTCAACTCTTGTAACCATCGGAATTCGCGCTCCAGCCGGTCCAAATCGTCGACATGGCTAATCTGCAACAAAGACCAACAGCTCAGTTAGATCAAGAATCAAAATACATGAATCAAAGCCTAAAAAAGGGAAATTGTAAATCTTTAATTAAAATTCTACAAAATGGAATTTTCCAATTAAGGGTCCAATTAAACCTAAACGACATTCTCGGTTCAAGTTAAGTGTCACAGAGTCAAATATAAGGTCTCGATCATGTCAACATGTGGATTCACAAGCTCAATCATATACAAGAATAGCTCGAATTCAAAGCATATAAGGTTCTTGAGTCATACACAAGTTTGGATTCAAGGCATGCACGAGTTCAGTTATATATGAATTCAATGATACAAGAGCTTAATTATATACAAATTCGAATTTGAATTATATACTAGAGTTCAACCATATGCGAGAGTTCAATCACATGTACAAATTCAAGGCATATGAAGTTCTCGAGCCATACACAAGTTGGGATTCAAGTTATTTCGACCACATACAAGTTTGGATTCAGTCACATCGAGTTCAATCACGTACAAGTTCGAACCATACAAGAGTGCAATCATATACAAGGATCCACATATACACGAATTCAATCATATACAAAGCTCGAGCCATACACAAGATCGAATTCAAAGTTTGAGTTCAAGGCATATGCAAGAGTTCAATCGTACAAAGATTCGGCCATATACAAGAGTGAATTCGAAGCATACAAAAATTCTCGGCCAATACTTAAGTTCAGAAGCAAATCATACGACCACACGCAAATTCGAGTTCAATCCTACAAATTCGAATTCAATCGTACACAAGAATATACAAGAATACACAACAATTTGGCCATGAACAGTAAGTTTTGGCCATGGACAGTGAAAATTTCGGCTAACATTCAAGTCCAACACAGATTTCAGTTTCTTCCCCAAAGTTCAAGAGTTCAATTACCAAGCTAGAAAAAAAATCACAGACTCAACAAAATCGTTCTAAGCCAAAGAACACCTAAGTCAAATCAACCAAATCTCGAGGAGGGTCGGCTCATATTCAAACTGCAGTTATCAAGTCATGAACGCCAACAAAGAAAGAAATTTCGGCCATCACAAAGTTCAAACTTATATTCAGCCATAAATCAAACACCCAAACTAAGAGTTCAACCAAAATCGAAACAAGGGCAATGGAAGTTACCTGAATTTGAAGAAGAATCAAGGAGGAAGAGAGACCCGTTGAAACAAAATCCACCAAAAGCCCAAATTCGAAAAGCTAGGGTTTTTGGATTTCCCTAAGAATCAAAAGTCAAAGATCAGTTTCACCCAACAAATTGAAACCTTGAGAAGGAGTATTACCTGAATTCAAAGGGGAGAACCACTGCAAGTGCTCGAAGGAGAGTTCAGCAAATCCAAAACCCTAGCCGGCCTTGCTCGTAGATTTGAGGGAGTTGAAGGGTTTTGAAGAAGGAGAAAATGAAAGATTTAAAGAGCTTGGGGAGTTTTAGCCTTGTTCGAATTCTTGAAGCTTGAAAGGGGGAAGAAGAACTCAAGCTTGAAGAAGAAACCGAAATGTTGAGAGAAGAAAAGAGCTGGAACCGAAACTGAGGAAGAAGGAAGAAAGAAATGGGGTTTTTACCCCCTTCTCCCAAATTCCGACCCGCGTTCCGCGGGTCGGACTTGTGTCCGACCCGCGTGCTCGCGGGTCGGATCATTCCGACCCGCGATCACGCGGGTCGGATCTATCTGACCCGCGTGAACGCGGGTCAAACCAGGTCTAGTGTCCGTTTCATCGTATTTTCGTCCGTTTTCGTCCGTTTTTGAAATTTTCGAAGGTTAACCTCATCTCCCGGACAATTTCACGGCATTTTTGTTCATATTTGGAATGTTCAGAGTTCAACTTCATTTCCCGGATAATTGAGCGGCATTTCCAGTCAGATTTGGAATGTTCAGAGTTCAATTTCATCTCTCAAATAATTTCGAGATATGTTCGTCTATTTTCAGAATACTCGAGACCCAATTTTATATTTTGGGTGATTTCGTGATTTTTCGCCTATTTTCGAAATATTCGAAATCCAAACTCCAACGGGTACATGAGTCTAAACTGTTTCCCATTTTGACAGGAAGTTCCTAGAGAATATTACAGATAATAATTCTTAAGGATAACCTGGCAACCTCCGGCGGGTACACGAGGTTAAACTGATTCCCGAAACTCCCAGGAGTACACGAGTATAAACTGGTTCTCCTCAGGTTAACGCGAAACCCTAAGGTCAACACCGGTCAACGCGTAGCCCTAGGTCAACGCCGGTCAACGCGTTGCGATGAAAGTCAACGCCGATCGATTCAAAACACTAAGGTCAACGCCGGTCAACGCGTAGCCCTAGGTCAACGCCAGTCAACGTGTTGCAATTGATCCAAAAGTCAACTCAATGACATATCAACAAAAAATCCACTCACCAATTCCGGTTCAAGGATTCAATAACGGTCAGGCGATAAACGCAGTACCGAGAAAATCTTAGCTATTCGACAAAATACAGAATACGCTAAAATATGGAGAAGTCAAGAATCGAAACCATCTGTAGGTCCTTTAACACCGACTGAAGGTGGGGATCCATCATATCCAAAGCGTTTCAGACTCCTCTATAAAAGAATGAGGCTGAAACACTTTGGAGGGGGTATCTGTAGGCGTCTAAAATTGTCTACGAGAGCCCACACGAAACTCGAAGCAATGAATGGGCGAGTCAAGAAGATTCGTCAAACCAACTCGTGCGTGTCGGTCAAACGCGTGCACGTCAACCAACTCGTGCGCGCCGGTCAACGCGCGCATGTCAACCAACTCGTGCGCGTCGGTCAACGTGCGCACGTCAAATCATCTCGTGCGCGTCGGTCAACGCGCGCACGTCAACCAACTCGTGTGCGCCAGTCAACGCGTGCACGTCAACCAACTCGTGCGCGCCGGTCAACGAGTGCACGTCAAATCACCTCGTGCGCGCCAGTCAACGCATGCACGTCAATCAGCCCGCGCGCATCGATCAGCACGCGTATATTAACCAACGCGTGTTCGACGATCGGTCTCGCGACGAAGCATACAAATCAACGAATCTATCGAATACGCGACAAGAACAAGACCCGGAAGAAAGAAACCAAAAAAAAGAGAAAAAGTTAGCGAACCCGCGCTAAGCGCAGGACGGAATGATCCGACCCGCGCAAGCGCGGGACAGATCAATCCGACCCGCGCTCGGATGTTTCCGACCCGCGCGAGCGCGGGTCGGATTATTCCGACCCGCGCGAGCGCGGGTCAGATCGTTCTGCCGCGCAGTCTAATGTCCCAAAACACGTTTTGATGGTTTTAAAGTGGTTTTTCGTAGGATTCATCTGTTCCAGGGGTTCTTAACTGACTTGAGATCATCCCCAAACGTGATTAAGCTGTTGTCAACTGAAGATAGAGCCAAATCACTTGTTCTCATCCAAATAACCGCATTCAAAGCCTATAAAATACAAGCCAAACGTGATTAGGCTGTTTTGTCAACTGGATAGAGCCAAATCACTTGTTCTCATCCAAATAACCGCATTCAAAGCCTATAAATATGAGCCAAAGGCCTCCATTTTCGAAATCTGGAATTTTATCAAGAGGACGAGGTGCTGCCGGATTGAAGAGTGAAGGAACACGAAATTTCAGCGAAGGTCAATGAGATCCCGGCGAACTTCGGAGCAAAGGAGAAGCCGTTCGAAGGATCCGAAGCTCGTACGTCCGTTCCTTGAGATTAGGCTTTGTCTTAATCTCGAGAAGAGCCCTGATTTCGCTTTGTCGATTTCAGGACTTCAAGCAAATACCCCCTTGGTGAGGTAGAAGCTCTGCCAAATTTTCCATCAACCGGATCTGATTCGCGGTCGTCCACGGATTAACCCCGGCACCGGCAAAGAACCCACGCAAGCAAGAGCCGATAAACGGATCTTGTGTTTATTTTCAAGAAAGTTGTAATCTTTTGTTCTTTTGTTATTTGAATTCATTTGTAACGCTTAAAGTTTAATGAAATCAATGACTAAGGTAACTTTCGACGGAAACAGCGTTGGCCTAGGGTTACGCGTTGACCGGCGTTGACCTTAGGGTTTTAAACGTCGTACGCTGACTTTTTTATCGCAACGCGTTGAATAGCGTTGACCTAGGGTTACGCGTTGACCGGTGTTGACCCTAGGGTTTCGAATGTCATTGGATGCTCAAGTCACGAGACCAACTAATGAAGCTGATGCGTCAGTGACTCTCGTATTTATAGGATTTTTGGCAAACCCTCAGCCATCAACGGGTTTGATAAGCCTTTACCGACTACCATTTGAGTCGGGCTAGCATGCGGATTATGTAAATTCGTTCCGCATGCGACGTTGTGCTAAGAGAGTTAACTCTCTTAGTGGTACGATATTGAATACGTAGACTTCGTCTTTCTCACGGGAATAGACTACCCGGCAACGCGTGTTAGGCGTTGACTTTGGGATTTTTGGCTAACCCCCAGCCTTCAACGGATTTGATTAGCCTTTACCGACTACCGTTTGAGTCGGGCTAGCATGCGGATTGTCTAAATCCGTTCCGCATGTGACGTTGTGCTAAGAGGGTTAACGTTCTTAGTGCTACGATATTGAATACGTAGACTTCATCTTTCTCACGGGAATAGACTACCTGGCGACGCGTGTTAGGCGTTGACTTTAGGATTTTTGACTAATCCCCAGCCTTCAACGGGTTTGATAAGCCTTTACCGATTACCGTTTGAATCGGGCTAGCATGCGAATTGTCTAAATCCGTTCCGCATGTAACATTGTGCTAAAGGAATGAACTCCCTTAGACTTGATGCTACGATTTCGAATACGTAGACTTCGCCATTGTTATGGGAATAGGCTGTCCAGCAACGTGTTTTAGACGCTGACTTATCCCTACTTAGGCTTCGGGATAAAAATACCCCAGACTGGTATTCTGGTGTCTTTTTCAATCGGTAAAAGACTAAACCGGCGACACGTGTTAGGTGTCGACATATCCTTTCTTAGGATTCAGGATGATAGAGGAGTCTGGAATACTTTGGATATGACTATCCCAACCTTCAATCGGTGTAACGGGCTCTTGGAATAGCTTCTATTCTCGATTCCTTCAATCCTCCAGGCTATTCGGTGCTTTGTCGAATGCTTGAGAGGGTTCCGGTGCTGCATTTATTGTCTGACCGTTGTCGGAATTTTAAAGTCGATTCTTAATTTCCTGGCTTTTTAGCTCGAGTTAGTTGCTTCAACATGAAATTGACCATCGGTTGACGGCTTTGAATCTTCATTGTGACGCGTTGTCCGGCGTTTAACACAGTTTATACTCGTAAGTATTTTGTAGTCTACACAGTTTAAGCTCTTAAGGAGTTGGAGCGGGGAGGTCTAGTTTATACTCATACACTCCTGGGAGTTATGTTGAGTTATCCTTAAGAATATTTTTAGAAAAATATTCTCCAGAAACTTCTCAACAAAGAGGAGGGAATAGTTTATACCCGTATACCTTATTGGAGTATCCTTTAGGTTCGAATAATCTGAACCGGCCCAAAAAAAATGTGCCAAAAAGGCAGTATTTGGGTTCAAAAATCTCTCCGACCCTTCCAAATATATGGTAGAGGGGTTAAATAGGTGAAGGACTGAACCGTAGGTTGATCTAAGGTCATTCCAATGCTTAATTCAGCTCTAATTTGAATTCTGGTTCAAGTTTGGTTCAAACTGGTTCAATTTGGTTCAATCTGACTCAATCTGGCTCAATTTGGCTAATTCTGGTCTGGTCTGGTCCAGCCAGGCTCAATCTGACTCAATTTGGCTCATTCTGGCTCATTCTGGCTGTTGTTGAGCCTCCAAGCGCTTTTCATCCAACCTCTCGAGTTCTTCGAGACGTTTTTTATGCTGTTCTTTTGTTGTCATCTCAGCCGCGAGGCCGATCCGAAGGGATAGGATTTGAATCTCCAACGGTAGCACAGCTTCACATCCGTATACCAACGAATATGGGGTAGCTCCTGTAGGTGTGCGTATGGTGGTACGATAAGCCCAGAGTGCTTCACCGAGTTTATCGTCCCAGTCTCGTTTATTGGTTTTCACGAGCTTTGACAGAATCTTAATGATCGTCTTGTTGAACGCCTCAGCTAATCCATTAAACATCTTCAATCTTGAACTTGCCGCAAAACTTGATGAAAGCGTTGCTTATGAATTGTGGACCGTTGTCATGAATGATCCTTCTTGGCACGCCGTGTCGGTATATGACATGATGCTTGATGAAATTGATGACGTTGTTGGTCTTCACTTCTCTAAGCGGAATCGCTTTAGACCACTTTGAGAAGTAATCTGTGATTGCGAGGATGAATCGATCGCCTTTGACTGAAGGGGGAAAAATAGGACCGACAATGTCCATACCCCATGTCTCGAACGGCCAAGACGTGGTTGACGTGTGCAACTGCTCTGGTGGTTGGTGCATATAATTTGCATGTACCTGACAAGCGTGGCATTCTCGTGCGTATTCGATTGCATCTCAAACCATCGTTGGCCAGAAATATCTCATTCTCCTGATACGATCATATAGTTTGGGACCGGGCTGATGCGCACCACATTCTCCTTCGTGTGCTTCCTTGAGAACTTCTTCTGCTTCTTTGTTCGAAAGGCATCGGAGTAATAAACCATCGTACCCTCTACGGTATAATGTATGGGTCTCGGCATTATAGAAGAATCTTGGTGCTCTTCGGCGGATTGATTCCCTTTCTTTTACATCCTCTAGCAGAATACCATATTGGACGTAATCAATGATAGGAAAATGCCAATCTCGGGACTCAGACCCAATTTGAGTTGAATTCACTTCCTTAGCGTTTATGTTTCCATCATCTTCCTCTTCAAAGTCCAAATCGTATATGGGTATGCAGACCTGATGCGTCCTTACTGTGACTAACAGCTCGGTTTCGGGAGGCTGCGCAAGTGAAACCGCTATTGCTGCCAGTGCATCCGCATAAGCGTTCTGGAGACGTGGGATATATTCAATGAAGAATTCTTCAAAAGATTCTGCCATTTTGATGGCCTCCTGGTGGTACGGGATCAGGTCTTGGTTCCTGACTTCATACTCTCCACGGACTTGGTTGACTATCAATTGAGAATCCCCAAAGGCTTCGAGATATTCGACCCCCAGCTCCTTAACGAAACTGAGTCTAATGAGAAGCGCGTTGTATTCGGCTACGTTATTGGAGCACGGACTAGTCAACGAATAAGCTCGAGGCATCACATGCTTCCCCGGGGAGATTAGGACAACCCCAACCCCAGAGGAAACTGTAGAACCTCCCAGGGTTATTACCCTATTAACTTCCCTCGAAGCACCATCGAAATATAATTGCCATACTTGTTGGTGCGACGTAGTGTTAACCTCGTGGGTTTCATCCGGCAAATCATCATATACTTCTGCCGTATCTGTGGTCGGGTTTGCCGCCAGAAGATCACAAATCGCTTGTCCTTTGATCGACTTTTGCTGCTTGAAGTGCAAATCATATTAGGACAAGAGAAGAACCCATTTCGCTAACCGCCAATTCATAGAGGTCGGTTGCGTCATAAACACCCGTACTGGATTAACATTGAAAATGACGTAAATCGTCTGTCCAACCAAGTAATGCCGCATCTTTTGCATCGCAAATACCAATGCGAGGCATTCTTTCTCAATCATCGGATATCGAGACTCGGCACCTACCAAGGTCCGACTTAGGTAATAAACTGCCTGTTCGTGACCATTATCATCGTCCTGTGCTAACAAAGCACTTATCGAATGGTTCATCGCCTTGATGTAAATCAAGAACGGTTTACCTGATTTCGGTGCAACGAGAACAGGAGGACTCGCCAGATACGTTTTGATATCTTCGAATGCTTTTTGGCAGGCGTCGTCCCAGATGAATGACACCCCTTTCTTGTTTAGCTTAGAAAATGGTTGGCACTTCCCAGAAAGGTTTGAGATGAACCGCCGGATGTAAGCTAAACGCCCTTGCAGTCCTCTGAGCGCTCTTAGATTTCTAGGAGGTTACAGTTCGTGTATCGCCTTCACCTTATCAGGATCAATATGTATACCTTTAGTGGTGACGACGAATCCAAGAAATTTTCCGCTAGACATTCCAAGGAAGGATTTAGTAGGGTTCATCTTCAATTGATGGCTCCTCATGAGATCGAACATCGTCTTCAAGTCCTTGATGTGATCTTCTTTGTTGCGGCTTTTTACAACCAAATCATCAACGTAGCATTCGACTGTTTTCCTAAGATGTTCTTGGAAAATCTTAGTCATTGCTCGCTGATATGTGGCGTCTTTGCTGTTGTTTGAAAGGTTTGGCATCCGGCTTGATATCGAGGCGGTGCATTGCTACATTGGGGTCGAGCCCTGGCATATCCTCGTAGTTCCACGCGAAGACGTCGATATATTCCCTAATGAGAGTAATTAATTCTTCCTTCTCATTTGGGGGAAGACTATCGTTGATGAATATAGACTTTGGGTTGGCCTCGTCACCCATGTTAACTTGACTTATTTTATCTTCAGTGGGGGGTTCTCTCTATTCGAACCTATCACCATACTGTATGTTCAGGTGATGAACCCACGGGTCTTCCCATGTTGGCATTTGATCATCGTCCTCCATTGTAGATGGATCAGTAGCCATATTTGCCATTAGGGCTTTGAAAACTTCTCCCAGACTTGTATCGGAGTCCCACTCTGAAGCATCAGAAGAGTATCTGTTCTTAGTTTTGTTAGCAATTTGATCGATAATTTGCCAACCACATTCATCATCCGACGAGGAAACATAGCCTAAGCCTCTCCCGTATTTATAATAATCCTCGGGTTTCCCTTTTGGTACATATACTGCTTTGGCTGGAGTGCGAGGACCTCGATCGAAGTATAGACCTTCTCCGAGTGTGAAATCGTACCCCTGCTTTTCCATGAGCTTACGCGCTTTCGGACTATACTTAGATAAATGCCGACCAGGTTTGTCATCATCTTCGTTTTCACTTAGGAAATGATCTGGTAACAGAGAGCTTTTTCCTTTACCGTAAATTACTTCTTTTGCACCTCCTATCTTGTTCGGGATGATCATGGTTGTTCCGAAAGAATGCTGGAGGCGTTCCTTTGTTACATAGGACGATCGAAGCGGCATATACAAATCAGGATTATCATACAACTCTTTTATCACATCATCAAGAGACATGGAGTACTCTAAATCGTCATTTATTTCATTATTGGCAAGTTGCCAGTTACAACTGCCCTCTGACGTTTGATCATCGTCAAGGTTGATTACAAAGGGTACAATGTCGTTTAAAACATAACCTCCATTGTAATCAAATCCGACTTCGGTATCAGCTTCTTCTCCGCTGTCCGCGCCTTGGGCCGA
>NC_033796.1:75676748-75681293 GCF_001876935.1 Asparagus officinalis
TTGGTCCGAGTGAGGAATGCTTCAGAATCAGCCAAGGCTTCTCGTAAGGCTTCCCTAGTCTCCTTAGACAACCGCAGCAACTCATACAACGTTATCCGCGCTGGAATATTGGCTAATTGAGCCATGATATCGAAGAGGCGTGGAGTTTTCGAACTCTCCGCTTTATCCCCTCCAATCGGACGACAGAAACGAGACTGCTTCGGATTCTGTATTTCCTGGGGTTTTTGTTTATCCGCCGGCTGTCGTCGAGCATCTTCAATCGGTTTAGGAACCGTAATCACCCCCAGCTCTGTGAGAGTTTTGGCTGGTCCCCGTTTATTCACCCCCTGCTCACTAGGTGGTGGATAATTGTAGTGATACTCATTTCCGCTTCTAGTGGCGAAGACTTCTTGTTCTTCTTCGGAGAGCGGGAAAGTTAGGATTCTTTCGTCATCTTCTCCTGGGATAGCAGAGACTCCGCAGCAAGACTTCCCTTTCCCTTTTGATTTCTTCTTAGACGACGATCCGGCCCATTGTTCATCTTCAATCAGGTCGGGGTGAACCCAGAGAATTTCGCCGTTTGGGGCTGTGTGTGGCACGAGTCCTTTTTGGCGCTGTCCATGCGGGTCGTCGTTCACCGTCTTCATCCCTAATTTGGTGACGCGTTTCGGCTCGAACCATGTTGTAGGCACCGATCCAAAACTGATTGACACTGCATTTGCTCCCACATTCTTGGCAGGCTTCGGGGTTATGACGCCCACATCAATTAATGCCTGGATCTTATCCTTGAGGTGGAAGCATGACTTCGTAGGGTGGTGGACCGCTCTATGGTATGCGCAATACTTCGGATCCGTCACTTTGCTAGCTCCCTCTTGATCCACGATCGCCGGCAGCTGGATTTTGTTGTTCTCCAACAGGTACTTGAAGATGTCGGGCACCTCGTCATCTTTGAAGGGGTACACCTTAGGAAACATTGGCTCCGCTCTTTGCTTCTGAGACCGTTGTTGCCATTACGGCTGTGATTGTTGTGGTGTTCTTTGCTGCTGCTGTTGCTGAGGTTGCAATAGGGTCCCGGCAATTCATCGCCTTGTTCTGGAACCTTTTGACGAAGGTGTCGACTAACTCCCCGTCCTTCTGCTTCTCATCGAGCAATGATCCGATAGATATCTCGGTGTCGTCGTCGAAGAAATTGGTGAGGAACATGGTCTCCATATCGTCCCAGCTGTTCACGCTACCTGGCTTGAGGCGGCGATACCAATCGAAGGCGGCTCCGCGAAGAGTGCCGACGAATGACCGCACCATCAGAGGCTCATTGCCGGAGATTACCCCCAAGTGTGATTTGAAATAAATCACATGCTGAGTGGGTGAACCTTTCCCATCAAACGGCGTGAAGTTGATTAAGTTGAACTTTGCTGGATATGGGATTGATTCCCATTCTCTTGGGTATGGACAAGGAATGCCTGTTTTCTTCACCTCTTGAGCAGAAATCAATGTATTGATCTTGTTCTCGAGGTTTTTGATCTTCAGACTTTCGCCTGTGTTTTCGTTAGTACGATTCTGTGGCGGAAGTGTGGCATTACGACTAGCATCCTCATTACCACCCCCTGCATTGACGGGAGGATTATTGGCATTGTGAGCTTCATCCGCATTCGTATCCTCCTCTTCTTGATGAACCTGGTTACGACGACTTGGCTCGCCTTGCTGGTTCGTCAATGACTGGATTTGCTGGTCATGCATTTCTCTCATGTCTGCATTTCGAACCTGAAGGTTTCCTGTTGCTTAGCTAAGGCGTCTTCAAGCATTTTGGCCACTTACTCTGCGCTTATCATGAATGACTCGCGGGGTTATCCCTCGCTGGATACCGTATTATCTGATGCAACCGTGGAGCCGGCATCAAATTCTTCATTTTCTGAAGGGAGTGTTGTCCGAACCCTACCATAGGTTGCTCGCTTGATAGTTCCGGATTGCAGACGGGTTCTAGGCCGGGATGCTTTCAGGATCGACTCGAGATTATCCCGTGCCGATGTCCCCTTGCTGGTCATGTTAGCGGTGACCCTCGGAAATTCTCCGTCTTCGACTATCCTTCTACTCCATCGGAAACGCCTATGCCTTGGTTTTGGCGCTTCAGTACTAAGCCTTTCGAACACTAAAATTCTCTCGGGGACTGCCTTGATGCAGCTGCACTCAGACAGTACCGCCCGAATGAGCTTTGAACAAGGGCACTGAGTTTCTAGCCTTTGAGGACTTCTCTTTCTGGCTTTGCTCGTACCCCCAGCACGATAGTACAGCTCTTCCGTTTGGAAGTCGGAACAACCTATCACGTGTTGGCACGATTTCTCAGGTATAACGTAATCATCATCAGACGATAACGTTTCCTTCTGAGAGTGAATTACCTTCTTCGGACTTTCGAGAGTCACGCGCCTCGAAACGCGCCTTTGTGGGCGTGAATCCTCGACGGGCTCCTGAACTTCGATGCGCAAAATAGTGCGCTTGGGTGCCACGATTTCTCTGTCATGTTGAGGGTTGCGACGACCCCCAGCATGTTGATTCGTTCGGGGCTTCTTCATCGGGCCCAAACGTTCTTGGACTAGAGCTTTGACTCTCTCATCGGGGAGTGGACCGAGGCACTCCAAAACTGGCTTCTTCTTTCGGGATGATTCTGCGTGATCTCCCGGAGTAGTTGCGGGAATTATCAGCGATACGGGTTGTTTTGCCGGGGGTTGAAATTTGGTTGGAGGCTGCTTCGGGCTCCACACTTGGTGGGTTGATGGCGGCTTCTTGGCCACTCTTTCTCCCTCCAATTTCTTGGCCTCCCGCACAAGAATTTTTGCTTGTGCGAGTAACGCGCGGAGTTTGTGAATCCGTTCTTCAAGTGTCGAACGGTTCCGTTTGACCCGGATCCATTCGTTCGTTGGTGGCTTGGAGGAGCTGCCATTCTTCAGTTGTTGAGGCTGTTTGCCTCCTCTGTTCTTCAGATCCACATTGTAGCGGATTCCATCAACTGACTCCATGGCCTTTGCGAATTGTTTCGCAAGGCGTTGACGTTGCCTTTGACGGGCTCTCTTCGAGAGAGTCACCACGCCCCCTGCGGCAGAAGGGTTGGCCAGAGCAGATCCGACCTGGTTGGGAATTAGAGGAATCTCACCCGATGCAACTTTGGCATCCAGCGGGGCGAGATCTTCGTTGGTGTTTTCCACGTCTTCATACCAACGAGTTTTTCTCCTGGAAGAGAACTTGGACTTCTTGGACTTGCGGGGGGAGGTTGATCCGGACGAGGACGACAAGTACTCCTCGAACTTCTGCTGGTCGAACTCGTATTCGACCTCCTCCACGACCGGGATTGAGATCCGATCCGTGGACCACCGCGCGATCTAGATCCGGTCGGATCTACGCAGTATGACGGGTATTATTTCGCCATGGAAATAATAGCCGAGGGTACTATTTCGCCAAGGAAATAGTAGCATTTAATTCTCGGGATCAAAGACCAAGTTTTGATCCGGAGTATGCCTGCGTAGATCTGAGCGTAGATCTGAGATCCGGTTCCTCTCGAACTCTTGCCTTATTTGGCGTTGACGATCGCCGAGCACCAGATCTGGATGAGCAAGTCCTCGAAGTCCTAAAGCTTGGATCTTTTTTAGATCTGAGTCTTCAATCCAGCAGGGCTTCGCCTCCAAAAATTCCAACCTTTGAAAATGAACCAAGGGGGGCCTATTTATAGGCTACCTTCACTGTGCCCGTGCACAGATCTGGGCCGGCCACCTATGGGTGGCTCGGCTTTGGCCGAGCCCCCCTTAGGCGTGGTTTTCCATAGTTTTTCGTTTTCGGTTCAGTCCGTGATCCGGTTCTGTGGTTGATTTATCCGGACTTGAATCGTTGACCTGATTTGGCAGTAAATCTGATTCCTGATTTGGCAGTAAATCCACTTCTGAGTTCGAGTCTGAAACTGATCTTGATTCGATCGTGATTTGTCCGAGCCTGCCCTTGGTTGGATGACTCGTTCACTCTTCGAACCCTTGGCTTGATTCCGCATGCGAGTGGATTTATTCCGTTGTTTGCGTGCGATTCGTTAACCTCGTCGCCTTGTTGGTTTGTCGGTTTGTGCTGAGCTGTGCTAAGGGATCTATAAGCAATTTTATACGCCTACACACGACACATCCAAAGTATTTCAGTCTCGTTCTTTTATAGAAGAGTCTGGAATACTTTGGATATGATTGTCCCATCCCTCGGGATGTTTGGAGTGGCTTCTATTCTTGATTCCTTCAATCCTTCAGGCTATTCGGTGCTTTGTCGAATGTCTGTAAGAGTTTCGGTGCTGCATTTATTGTCTGACCATTGTCGGAATTTTAAACTTGAAGTCGATTCCTGATTTTCTAATCTTTAGCTCGTGTTTGTTGGTTCAACATAGAACTGACCATCAATTGTTGGCGTTGAGTCTTTATTTGCGACGCGTTGTCCGGCGTAGTGTTGTTGAGTTATCCAGGAACTTCCCAACCAGAAATAGGGAACAGTTTATACTCGTATACCTTATTGGAGTATTGTTGAGTTATCCTTAAGAATATTTTTTAG
>NC_033796.1:75681476-75695036 GCF_001876935.1 Asparagus officinalis
ACTCAATTTTCTCTTGTTTTTCATCATCTCCTATGTTGATTACCAGGGCTTTTTGATGAAGGAGGATCGTGTTTCTTGCATATTTGGGGAGCTCAGCACGTTTTGAGGTGAGTTTCATCTCCTCCAAACCCATTCTCTATTTTAAATTATTTTATATGGTTTTGTTAGATTTTAAAACCTAGTTTATGTATAAAGATCATACTTTTTGAACTGTATGATATAAAGATCTTATCTTTTTTATTTTAAAAGATATAAAATGGATTTTTAGTTTTGGGTTTAAGCTTTGAACATGATTTAACATGAGTTTTGATTAAAGTTAGTTGTTTTCAAGATGATCTTACATATATACACATGTTAGGGTTTTAGTTTAATCCCCAAATTCGTATTTGTGATGTTATGTAATAGAATAAACCCTAATATACCTTAAACATGTTTTAATACATGAGTTTTATCGAAAATTTTCAATTTTTTGCTGAATTTATGAGAATATTTAACATTTGATAGAAAACCAAAATTTTACTCAGGTCGGTTGATTGATTATAGGTAATCAGTCGACCGATTATTGTCCAGCAGGAAGTTTGGTTTGCTCTGATCGCTCGACCGACCATAGGTCATCGGTCGACCGATCAAACTGATTTGGTGCATGTATTATGCACGTCTCCATCAGTCGATTGATAGGCTAAGATCGTCTAGTGATCATATGCAGTTTTGTGAACATGGTTTCTTTCTCACATGCTTTGATCACAAACATGGAGTTCAAGTCACATGTTGATACAAGTGCGTATTTTACGAGAGTACACGTATTGGATTTGAGAATGTACAAGCGTTTGGAGGTACGTGTAGGCATATAAAATTGCTTATAGGTCCCTTAGCATAGCTCGGCACAAACCGACGAACTGACGAGGCGACGAGGTTGACGAATCGCACGCAAGCAACGGAATACATCCATTCACGTGTGGAATCAAGCCAAGGGTTCGAAGAGTCAACGAGTCATCCAACCAAGGGCAGACTCGGACGAATCATGATCGAATCAAGATCAGTTTCGGACTCAAACTCAGAAGTGGATTTACTACCAAAACAGGAATCAGATTTACTACCAAATCAGAGTCTAAGTCAACCGAAAAATAGATACAACGGAAAAAAGAGAAAACCCAACACCTAGGGGACTCGGCCAAAACCGAGCCACCCATGGGTGGCTCGGCCAAGAGCCAAGCCACCCATGGGTGGCCGCCCAGATCTGTGCGCGGGCACAGATCTGAGAGCCTATAAATAGGCCCTTGAGTGTTCATTTGAAAAGGTTGGATTTTTTGGAGGCGAAGCCCTGCTGGATTGAAGACTCAGATCTAAAAAAGATCCAAGCTTTGGGACTTCGAGGACTTGTTCATCCAGATCTGGTGCTCGGCGATCGTCAACGCCAAATAAGGCAAGAGTTCGAGAGGACCGGATCTCAGATCTACGCAGGCACACTCCGGATCAAAGCTTGGCCTTTGATCCCGAGATTTGGGCGATTGTTTCCTTGGTGAACCAATCCCCCCCGGCTATTATTTCCTTCGCGAAATAATACCCGTCGAATCATGTAGATCCGACCGGATCTAGATCGCGCGGTGGTCTACGGATAAACCCCGGCGCAGGCAAAGAACCCACACAAGCGAGCAACCGCAAAACATGAGCTCGTGATTTGTTCGACACAAAAGGAGAAAGTTGTAATCTTTGTTTATTTTTCTTTAATTTTCATTGTAACCGGATCTTATAAAAAGACCGGATCTTTTATAACTCAAAAAAAGCTGTTATTTAAGATGACAATGGAATCAATTACAAAGAAAGACACGATTTTTCCCGCGAACAGTACGTACCCTATACTTTGCATTTGTCATGATAGAGAGTGACACATATTGCATTTCATGATAGTTTGGATGCTTGAGTGGGTTAGTTAGAACTCCACAATTAGACCGTAGGGGACTACACTCAGAGTACATTAGTTGGTATACTGCAATGAGACCGTGATAGACTCACTCCATGTGCATCATTCTTGACACACCTATTACTACAGGGCGATTGAGTAAGGTAGGTGATGCCACAGGATATTATGAACGCCTTACTCAGCATCATTATTTTCTATTAGAGGATCATACAGATTTGCATTCATGCTCCCATGTTATTTACCCTAAGAGTAAGGTATAAGACTGAGGTTATCATACACGATATATACTAAGCGAGATTATTTTACCGAACTATTACTTTTGTGACCGCGCCACCTACCCGATGACAGTGTGAGGTATTTTGACATGACTTGTATTGGATGAGGTTTATTAATAATTTTTTTCTTTTATTTATTGTTTTATTCATAGGATTTGGGATTGGTATTAAGCGATTTACAATTTAAGATATAAGGTATATACATGAGGGTTTCCTTGTTTGGATTATTTCGTTCGATGTACACATTCTCGTGTTGTGGATTCCTAAATATCAATTTCCTCTAAGTTCAGGATAGATGATTTATATATCTATATGTACTAACTTGTATTTTTTTTATACTCCTAACCCCCTTCCCCCTGGGGGTGGTGGAGATGATCTCGCTAGCGCTTTGACACTCGTTGTTTCCCCTCTTTTTAGGCAGCGAGTTAGGCGTACGAAGAGTCACAGGTTGATGGAGTTTTGGCTTAGCTTCCATCATTATTTATTATTAGTAGTTATGGCTTATATTTAAACATTAGAGTTGTATTTTATTTTAGAAGGTTGTGTGCCTTAGTACTATTTCAGTTAACTCTTATGTATTGAGATATTTCAAATTTATTTCAGTTTCTCAGTTGTACTCTCTTCTACTCAATTAGAACATGATTATGATAATTTTTAGATATCTTTTCTCTATATCATATTCACTGCTTTCTTATCTTTATTTTATCTGCTTTTTACCTACACTTGATTATTTGTTGATTCTACTAGAGAGATATTACTGTGATAGTAAAACGTGTCTTTGCATAGTGTGGGTGTATGAAAGGTTTGACATCTTTAGATTCACCTTGGACTGCAGCCTTGTGTGAAATCAGGGGTGTCACATCCGTGATCATCCGAGGGAAATCTCTACGAGTCTCTTCATTCACTAATTAAGAGAAAGAGAAAATTTTGAAGAGGACAAGGTCTGGCCAAGACTATTTAAAGAACTATGACTAGCGAAGACCATCCAAGCAACCTATACCAACCAAGTAAAAAGAGACTCAATTCAACAAGGCGTAGCAGCGTCCCTCTGACAATCCTGTAGCTCAATTTCAATACGATATCATGGCCTAGTTAGTCAATATATCGGCTCATATAACCTTATTTGAACTTCTATGTTTGTCTAAGGAAATGAGGGAAAGCTTTGAACGACGGTGAGGATTTCTTCATCCACATGTCCAAGCGACCCAAGGAGGAAAAACAAAGGCAGTGCTATCAATATCAATGACAGACACCTTGTATCACCTTCACTAGATAGCATGCTCATCAAAGAACATCATCACAACCAACCCCTTTACTATATCAGATATGTGGGATCGGCATAGGTCGAAAGGATTCACATTGACCTAGGCTTTTCTTTAAGCATAATCTCACGAAAACTCCTGAGCTTTCTGAGTGTTCCCCTTTTCAAGCTCTCAAGGACTACTACCACCATATTTTTATTCAACTCTAGTAGTAGCCAATCTCTTTAAAAAATGAATTTAAATGTTAGATCAGTAATTTAAAGATAGAAGTGACTTGTTAGGTCATCAGCATCGAAACACCCTACAACCTTCTCCTTAGACGACCATGCATCTATTCCAACATGATCGTCCCATTAACACTTCATTAATGCTTCATGTACATCAACGAGCAAAGGGTTGAATGAAAGGTTGATGCTGACAAGTATCCCTTCAAGGGAGTGGAGAATTACTTTACCGACTCTCTTGTATGATAACAATTATACAATCAAGATTGTTCATCTCAATGATGAAGATAGCGGTAAAGAAGCGAACAATGAGACAGATCCAAACGATGATTCAATCTAGGAAATGGAAACATATGTAATGACCCTTCAGGAATCATGTACTAACCAGTTAGCTGGGGATTAGACAACTGGATCATTAACATATGGAGTTTTTTTATAACTATTCTTTAGACTCTGAGTATGAAAGCTCAAGAGTCAAAGCTCTAATGTCTAGGTTAGCTTTAAAATCTACTTTGTACATGCCTATAAATGAGTCTTACCCGACTCAATAGCAACAAGGTGACTTTGATAAATCATATTTTATTACATTTTTATACCCTTATTATCTGTTTTATTTAAATAATAACATGTTTTATCTTAAATTATAAGTTAATGAAGATTTAATGTATAAAAGCCTAAAAAGTTAAAATCTTTGCTTTTCTACCATTTATTAAAGCCCAAATATGAAGATAAAAGAAGGCTCAAGAAAGCTCAAGGACCCATGAAGAAATCAGGTCAAGAAATCAATAAAATTAAGAATCTGTTGTAAACCAATTGATCAGTCAACCGATTGGTTCGATTGACTTGTAATAGAAATAGTTTTCTGTCTAAGATTTAACCATTGATCTCCAAGCTAAATCCAAGAGTTCTCATTCATTATTGTAGGCTATAAATAGTAGTAGAGGGTGAGGGGTTTGAGTGTAAAAAATTTTATAAAACCATTTGGAGAGGAGGGTTACTTTCAATTGAGAAGATCTTTCAAAAATTGTAACTTTGTTGTAATTAATAAAAAAAATTTCTTCTTCATATTTTTTTCTTCTCTTTATTTATTGATGAAGATGAAGATTTGCCTTCAAGAGGCTTCAACACTCTTGCAACATAAGTTTTTATTTTTCTCTTTTATTTTTGCTTAGATATTTATGTTTTAGGATTATATTTTCTTTGATAGATTAGATCTATTTTGATGCCTTGTAGAGTAGATTTTCTCTTATATCTTTATTTTTGTATTATTTACTTGCCTTTTTATTAGGCAGTATAGATTTGTTTTCTCGTACTTTTATTTTTGTAGTCTAGATATATTTTTGTGTTCATAGTATAGACTTATTTGCTTGTTCTTATTCTTGCTTTTGTAGTTAGTTTTTATTTTTCTTGTATTTTATTATTTTGTACTCTCTAGTTTATATTTTGTTTTTTATTTCCTAACACGTGTAACTAAAATCTTGTAGAAATTTTAGAATTGTATGAAACTAATTTAATTTGTTTTATAATTTGTGAATTACTCTCTTATGCTTAAAATGATCATGTTTAGGATAATCAACTAGAGAATTAATTTGTAGAAGAAGAATTTGATAATCTATGCTTAACTTGAGTGGTTTGATAAGTTATGCTTATGAATTATAGAATTAATATCTAGTTGTTATTCTTTTTCATGAATGTTAATTTTAGTTGGATAATAATTTGATAGGATATTCTTTTCTTAAATGGTTTGGTAGTCTATGCTTAATAAATCTAAAATAAAATATGACAAAAAGAGTATAGTTCATAAATTCTATATAAAATGTACTAGTGGATTCAATTCCAGATTCATCATATATTTAGTTGATTTCCTCTATATTTTACTCTTGTGATTTTCTGTTTTGTTCTTGATTTCCTTTTATTTGTTTCTTGATTTTATTTTCCTCTAATTTATTCATGTTTCTTTCTCCACTCTTAATCTAGTTTTGTTTTATTTGCACATAATCACACCCACTCTCCATATCTCTCCAAAATCACTTTATCACTCGTAATTGTCCACAAACACAACTTAAGAACTAATTTTGATTATCTCCTATAACAACTTTCTCATGGGATTCCATAATTTTTTATACTATAACTTGATAGTTGTGCACTTACAACTTAGGTTTTATTTATCCCCTACCAGACTCAGAGGATGCTACCTTCACGATCCAAGCTAACACTTGAAATTCTATTGTCTCTGGAAAAGTCGAGCCATGATAATCACATTTTATTATAATTTTATACCCTCATTATCTATTTTATATGAATAAATATGCCATTAATAATTATTTTTATCTTTAATTGCAGGGTAGTGAAGAATAAAGCCCAAGATCTCTTATCTCAACAAAAACCCATGAATTAAATGAAGAACACAAGCAAGAGTCAAAAAGCCCAAGCCCAGAATCAAGCCAAATAGCCTGTAGATGCCGGAGAAAATAAAAAAAAATTAAATATGAAAAAAAATGTATTCAAGATAGTTGGCCGCAAAGAAACGACGATATCTCCCAATCCGGGAGGCGGAATTTAACATATAATATATAAAAATCGCCTATCTCGACAAGACAAAGCCAACCGTGAAGTCAGAATTCTTATTAGAGCATCAATGCCAGCATCGATGCAGGCATCGATGCGGGCATCGATGCCTGTATCGATGCGAAGTCATCCAGATTTCATCAACGGCCGAAATTGTATTCTTGGGGATCAAGTTTGATCCAAGGGCTCTCATTCACTGATGTTTACTATAAATAGGGGTTGAGAGTGAGGGGTTAGAGGTGTGAAAATTTTTGTAACTCCTTTTGGAGAGGATGGCTACTCTTAATTGAGAAGGCCTTCCAAATTTGTAACTTTTTGTTACAATTAATAATAATAATTTTTTCTCATTCTTTGATTTCCAAAACTTCTAATCTATGCATGATTGTAGCCATCTTTGCTTCAGAGGCTATGTTTGTCTCTAGGGACATACCACTAGATTTTGGTTGGGGAAATGATGAAACTCTATTATCACTGAATGATTTTCTCGAATAAACTCTCTAATAATTCCCAAGATTCATCGACATGTTTCTTCATGAAATCCCCTTGACACATCAATTCTAAGGAAGTTCTTGAAGAATAATCCAGTCCTTCATAGATTATTTGGCATAATCGCATTTCTCAAGACCGTGGTGAGGACATTGGATAAGAATATCCTGAAATTTATCAAAATACATTCAGAATGGCTCTCCTGGGACTATCCTAAAGTTTTCAATGTTGTTTCTAAGCTTAACCATTTTGTGGATAGGGAAAATTTTATTTAGAAAAACAGTGATAAATTCATCCTAAATTGAGATAGAATTTGTAGGTAAGCTATATAGCCATTTCCTGGCTTTGTCCTTAAGGGCAAACAGAATAAATCTAAGCTTAATCGCATCCTCAGATAGTTTCGTAATCTTAATCATAAGACAAACTTCCTCAAACTCGGAGATAAAGATGTAAGCGTCTTTGGTTTTATTTCCTAAGAATTTTGAAAGCATATTTATGTAATGCGGTATAAGCTCAAAATTAGTTCCATTTACCTCGGGTAGCTTAATGCAAGATGGGATTGTATTTCTAGTTGGGTAACACATATCTTAAAGAACGAGTGGATTGGGATTATCCATTTTTCTAAAATTGGTTCAAAATGTATTAAACAATTGGTATTATCCCTAATCCAACCTTGCATACACCAAGGCAAATTCTTTTTGTTTTTTTAATTAAAAAAGAAATTCTAAGTAAAACAAAAGTTAGTTTTTTTTAGTAAAACAAAAGTTAGTTTTTTTTAAGAAAAACTAAAAAAAATCTAAAATCCAATGAGAAGGAGGAGAATGATAAAAGAAAAACCTAACTAAAATAAATCAAAAGCAATCACTTGTGTCAATCACTCCAAATTCTAGGATTAAGCCTAAACTCAACTAGACCAACTCCTAATCAAAAACTCCTTTTGTGAAAAGATTGAAGTTCACTCGATCAGTTAGCCAGGTAAGAATAGTAATAGAGCGAGATCAAAGATCAACTAAGTATTTCGTTCCTTGCAGAGCGCTTTACGCAACCTCTAAACCTTACCCTAGACACCTACGGATTTAAGTAAACTTAAACTGATTCACTTGATGATTTCTTATTTCTTAATGAGCTCGAGTCCTTAGGGGCAACCATATAATGAGTTTTAAAAGGCTTGGATTTATGTAGTGAGTAATTAGTGATTTGTGTGCTGAGTGAAGGGTGATGAAATCCATCACCTTATCTTGATTAAGGGTTTTGCCCTTAAGAATATTTTAAGTAAGTGTTAAATCAAGATGCTCAAATCACTTGGGTGAATTCCTACTATTATATGCAATGCAACCCTAGGAATTAAAAGCAACTAAAAAAAGGATGCTCACAATAAAATCTTTTTATTTTTTTAACTAAGGTTAACAAATAAATAAAGGTAAGAAAGAGAGCTCTTGTTTGAATTTATTATCTTGTTAGTAAAAGTCCAAGTAGAGGGTGGATTTTATTATGGTCGACAAAAGTAAAAAATTTTCTTTCTTACTTTTAGATTGTAATTATCTCTACTTGTGAGAAACTAACTAAAGAGGTGGAATTGAAAATACTAGAAAGAAGAGTTACCACAAGCAAATCTTCATTCTTCGATCTCCAATCCTTGATCTTCAATCTTCAAAGTTGTTCCTTCATAATAAAATACACAAATTAAAAAACCAAAATAAAAAAAATCCTACTAATAAGCACCTTCCCCAGCAACGGTACCAAAAACTTGATAGAGTAAAAATGATAACCAAAAGTTATTATAGTATAGAAAAATGTCAAATTCCACAAGGTAAGTGTTGTAGGAATTAATCAAAAGTGATTCTTAAGACGTGTGTGTGACAATTAGGAGTGAAACATGTGATTTATAGAGAGAAAAAGAGAGTGGTTGTGATTATATGCAAATGAAAACAAAATGAGATTGAGAGGGGGGAAAGAAAGATGAAGAAAAAGAAATAAAACCAAGAAGCAAATAAAGAAAAATCAAGAACAAAGAGGAATTTCAAGAAAGTAAAGATGGAGGATTCAATTAGAGATATGAGAAATCTAGAACTAAATCTACTAGCCAACTTCACTTATAAATTCATGAACTATTATCTTTTTATCACATTTTACTTTAAATTTATTAAGTATAGACTATCTTACCACTTAAGGCAACCATAACCTATCCTATTATCATCCAAGTAAAATTAAAACTCATGAAAAGAACAATAACTAGATAGTAATTTTAGAATACATTTGCATAATATATCCTACCACTCAAGGCAAGCATTGATTATCTAATTCTTTTTCTACCAATTAGTTCTCTAGTTGATTATCCTAAACATGATCATTTTAAGCACAAGAGAGTAATTCATAATTAATAAAAGAAATTAAACTAGTTTCATGTAATTCTAGATTTCCTACAAGGATTTAGTTCTATATCTTAGAAAATAAAAGAAAAATAAAAATTAAAGAGTATGATGGAAGGAAAATAAACTAGTTATAAAAAGTAAAAAATAAGAATAATGAAGTAAAGATCTAAACTATGAGCAAAAAAAAGAACAATAAAATAAATTTAAACTATGCAAAAATGTAAATCTACACTATAAATAAATGCAAGAAAATAAAGACATTGAAAGTAAATCTACTCTACAATGCATCAAAATAAATCAAATTCAAGAGGGTTCTAACCCCTTGAATATCTAAAGCAAGAAAATATTATGAGAAAAATAAAAAAGATAAAAGAAAAAAAATTACATTCCAAGAGGGTTCTAGCCTCTTGATGAAGGAAAATCTTCATCTTGATCTCCGTCTTCATCTCATCTTCATTTTTATGATCAAACAAAGAGAATAAAAGAAAAATATGAAGAGGTGAAATTTGATATTTCTTTCGTGTATTGTGCTTGCACAGTTTGGGTGCATGCCTTAAGTGGTAGAATAGTCTTAACTTTCATAATAATGCAATGAACATGACAAATGAAAGAAATATTCAAAGAATATAATCATGTTCCAACTAAATAAAAAGACAAGGAAATCCATAAACTCGTCGAATGTGAGTTCATTCGTGAAGAACAACATCTAGATTGGTTGGCCAACATTGTTATGGTAACAAAAAAGAGTGGCAAGATCCAGATCTGTATAGACTTTAGAGATCTTAATCTTGCTTGCCCAAATGACGAAATCCCTCTCCTTATCACAGATATCATGGTTGATAATACGCACGGGTTTGAGAGGATGTTGTTCATGGATGGGTTTTCTAGACGCAATCAAATCAAGATGCATTGAGATGATTAGAAGCACACAGTTTTTAGGATACCCTTGGGATATTATGTTATACATTAATGCCCTTTAGTCTGTAAAATATTAGAGCAACTTGCCAATGCATGATGAACATGATTTTTCGTGAGTATTTACACAAGACAATAGAGTGCTACATCATGACCCTATAATCAAGAGTTGTTATAAACAAGGCCATGATAATGACTTGAAGATGGTGTTTGAAATCATGAGAAAACATCAATCCAAGATGAACCCAACTAAGTCCAAGATGAACCCAACTAAGTATTTCCTAGGTGTATCATTAGGCAAATTCCTACGGTATATGGAAACAAAGGGATACATGTCGACCCTGAGAAAGTAAAAGTCATCCAAGATATGCCACCTCCATGGAAACTCAAAGGACTTAGAGTTTTACAAGGACGATTAGCCTACATCCGCATGTTTATACCCAACCTATCTAGAAAATGCCAGCCCTTTCAAAAACTGATGAAGAAGGGCATTTCATTTGTTTGGGACGATATTTATCAAAGAGCTTTTGATGAGATCAAGAATTATCTCACGAAACTACCTGTCCTACCTACACCGGCTTTCTTATTCTATATCAGAGTAATGGATCACTCTCTCTGAGCAATTCTTACTCAAAAGAATGACCATGGCCATGAGCAAGCTATTTACTACCTTAGCTGGACTATGATTGGTGTCAAGCGTCACTATAATTCTATTGAAAAAAATGTCTAGTGTTGTTTTTCGTAGTCTAAAAGATGCGACACTATCTGACTGGTTAATCCATCCATGTTATTTCAAGAGTAAATCCTCTAAGGATACTCACGATGAAACTTGAATCGCTAAACTCTAGGTTAGCCAAACGAGCAATACTACTTTCACAATATGACAAGACATTCATGTCACAGAAAGCAATTAAAGGCCAAGCAAGAGCTAATTTCTTGGCAGATAATCCCATCCCTGAATCTTCTAAACTTTATGAAGATATCTCAGGTGAGGTGTTCAAGTTGAATATTGTCTTGAATCACCAGGTGTGACTACTTTACTTTGATGGCGCATCAAGAAGAAACTAGAAAGGAGAAATTTTCATAGGAATAGGGATAGTGCTGATTGATCCCCTACAGACACATCCTCCCTCGAGCCTATTCATTAATCAGGCCATGCTCCAATAACGTGGCTGAGTATATACCCTCATAATTGGTCTGTAACTTGTTCAAGACACGGGTATCAAATGCCTTGAAGCCTACGGCAATTCTAAATTGATCATCAACTAGATAAAAGGAGAATATGAGGTCCACCATAATGACCTTATACCCTACCATGAAGTGGCAATGAGACTTGCTCATTCATTCGAAGGCTTCTACATTTGTTATGTAGACTACCTCGAAAACACTCAAGCGGATGCTTTGACGTCTCTCGTGGCCACTCTTGCCTTGACTCCTAAGTCCACTAGGCAATTCACTGTTGCTTGGCATAAATTATGCTCCCTAGAGAAAATCCCAGAATATAACGAAGAGTATGTCTTGTTAACTCACTTCAAATCTAATGATTGGTGCTTTCTGGTCATTGATTATGTCTTACATAGAATATTATTTGATAATCCGGAGCAAGCAATTTCTATCCAAAGAAGATCTTCATGAATCTTCTATGATTCTGCTACGCAATGTATCACCGATCATTCGACAGCGTGTTTCTCCGATGCTTATCACCAAGTGAAGTTCAAGAAGTACTCATGGAAGCCCATGATGGTACATGTGAAGCTCATCAACTGGGTCCTAAACTTCAAAACTGACTTTATCATTTGGGCTACTATTAGCTAACTATAATTACAGATGTAGTGGCTTATGTTAATTAGTATCATGCGTGTCAAGTCCATGCTAATTTTCTGCACTAACCTCCAGAAGAATTACATCCGACGCCTTATGACCATTTGAACATGGGGTACGGACATCATCAGGCCAATTAGCCTACTATCCACTAAAGGCCATCATTTTATCCTGGTTATTACTGATTGCTTCTCTAAATGGGTTGAAGATATTCCTTAAGAGAGGTTAAGACATCTAACATGGTTTGTTCTTGAAGCATCATCTTATCTACCGATTTGGCATCCCTCGAAGGATTGTCCATGACAGCGATAAGTTCAGAATTAAAGATGTGACTTCTATACTATATAACCAGGCCACTAATGTTCTAGCTGAAGCTTTTTAAGAAAATCGTCATCAAACTTCTAAAGAAGTTCGTCTCCTCCAACTAAAGAGATTAGTATAAGAAACTTGGAGAGTGTTTATAGGCTTATCGAACAACAGTCTGCACTTCCACTAGGTCCACGCCATTTTCCTTGGTCTAAAAATGCAAAATTGTAATCCCTCTAGAAATTTAGATGTCATCATTAAAAATCACTCTCGCCGAAAAAATAATGACTAAATAACACCATCAAAAGCTACTGCAAGAACTATAGGCGCTAGATAAATTGAGACTTCAAGCTCAGCAACGAATGAAATCTATCAGTGATGGATCTCAAGAGCCTTCAACAGGAGAGTCAAAAAAATGATCATTCAAAGAAGGTGACTTGGTATTACCTATTCATCAACTCATGGTCATGACGCACGAAACTAAGAGAAAATTCTAACCGACATATGAGGGTGCATTTGTAGTAGAGACAACATACTCAAATGCAGCATATCACCTAATTGACCAAAATGACAATAAGCTCATGGCGCCAATAAACGGGAAGTTTCTTAAGAAATATTAACCTTGATCCTGGTCTATTTTATCTCCCCAGAGAGATTCCGGCCACGTATAAGTTTTCACCTCTGACCATGAGAATAATTCTCAACCTACATTGTTGATCATTTGATCCAAAATCCAATTAAAATCCCCAATGAGACATCAAGTTAACATCACACCTCTCCTTGACTCCAAATGCATTACCGCTATCATGTTAACAATACACCTCTGAACGGATTACACATTTATTTTTCGACTAGTTAACATTACACTTTTGTAGGATTATTTTGCTAACTAGTTAGCATTACTCCTGTAATTTGTATTTTTAGATTTGGTCGGTTAACATTACAACTCTGTCAATCCAACTTTGCTAAAAAATTAATTAGTGAACATTACACATCCATCGATTTTCTACCTTTAAGTTAACATTACACTTCCAAATTGTAGTCATCCTTTGGACACCTTTTGGCCCGACCGATTAACATTATACCTCTGTCGAAAGTTCTGTTTAATACATTAACAATACACCTTTGTCAAATACTCTAATATTGTCATGTTAACATTACCCCTCTGAACAGTACCAACTCAATCAAACTTGATATGTTAACACTATACCTCAATTAGTTTGATTCTATCCTTTTTCTCCTCGTCAAGGATATCAATATGATACATTAACGTTATACTTCAATCGTACAAATGTCAAAATGGCAAAAGTTCTTTACTATTACAAGAGCTAATTTATTACAAAAAGAAGACTTTTAAAGAGAATATGGATAAAATGATCTAATTTGAGCAATACACTCAACTATCTTGGT
>NC_033796.1:75695046-75721980 GCF_001876935.1 Asparagus officinalis
AGGGTCCTAAAAAAGACAAAACGACTGGTTCTCTTAACTGTTTTAGTTGTGAGAATAGATTCTATCACTTGGTAAGAATCTTTTTACAATTGCTCTTCTTCAAATACAAAAGAGGAGAAGGTTGATTTGACTTCTCCTCTGTTTAACATTGGTTTTGTGTGGCGATGAGATGCCTCACTCGATACTCGTGTCAAGCTTGCTTCTCGTTAAAGATCGGAGCAAGATTGCTTCAATTTGGGAAGAAAATAGCCTCTTTTGAGTGCTTGAGGCGCCGCTGGTGGTTGATGTTAGCTCTTCATGTGTGTGCGTCTAAGTGCTCTCTGAGTTTGAGTGCTAGCTCGCCAAAAGTTTTAAGCTCTTTTTTTTTTGCAACCTTCTTCATAGCTGCTCATGGCTATTTATGGGCCTTTAGCGCATAACTGACATGCTGATCATGGGATTAAGGAGCATAACTGACTCCTTAAATTTAGCCTACGTGGATTGACTGGGTCTTTATAACCGTTAGTCTCCTAGCGTCAAGCTTCACTTAATGAGAGGAGCTTAGCTATATGGCAAACTTTGTCTTTTGGTGGTCGAGTCAAGCTGCATGGAAAGCCTCGTGGATTTCTTCTAACGAGCTTCGTCTTATGAAAAAGCTTTGTCTTCACTGACGAGCTTCGCTTTCTGAAGGAGCTTCGTCTGCTGAAGGATAAGGCGTTGAGAGCCTTGTCTCCAGGCGAACATTGTCTTCAAATAATGAACTTCGTTTCTAGGTGAGCCTCGTTTCAAATGATGAACTTCATTTCTGGGTGAGCCTTGTCTCAAATGACGAACTTCATTTCTGGGTGAACCGAATGCCAGTGTAAGCTGCTTTCGAAAATGAAAGCGCCCAATTAATGGATCAGCCCCCGCGCGTCTTCGAGCGCGGAAGGAAAGAAATTGGCCACCCTGAATTCATCACGTTGGAAACCTTGTTTTGCGCCTTTCAGGCAGCGTGGGTTCATCCGTCGGTAGAAACGGACGAAGAAGGTGAGCGAAGGGCAAAAAGACGTCTGCGCGTAATAAATGTAGCTGTGAACTCGGAGAAATTTCATCCTTTAGCGGAAACGAACGAAAACCAACATGTGACGATCTCCCTAATGGACTCTCAAATGACGAAGTTCGTCTTCTGAGGGATGAGGCGCTGCTTGGTGAGGTTCGTCTGTGGATGAACTTCGTCTCCTGACTGGGTTTCATTTCATAGAGGAGTTTTGTCCTTAGTGATGAGCTTCGAACCTCATCTCCAATGAAGAGCCTTATCTTCAATGATGAGCTTCGTCTTCAATGATGAGCTTTGTTGGCTGTGGTGAGGTTCGTCATTGTGACGATCATCGTCATGTTTGTAGCGAGGTTTGACCCTAATTTATTTCTTGGAATTTTTTTAGTGCCTACAAGACCCCCTTCAAAGTTTTCAGACCCAAATTGGGTTACATGGGTCTGGAATACTTTGAACTCTCTTGGTTATGATGAACTTGGTTCTTTGGCGAGCTTGGCCTCTTGGCGAGCTTCGATGCTTCGAGGTGAACTTCATGGTTCGAAGTTTGTCGTTTCTGGGAAAGCTTTGATGCTTCGGCTATTTGTTAAGTCTCGTCGCTCTTACACGAGGTTTGTCACACCTACGTGGGACTGGCAATTAGGTCTTATCAGCATTCAATGTTGTACACCTTCATCATCGCTCTTTTTCAAGCCGGATAAGCAGACTCTAGCTGGAGCCTCGAGATCTACGAAGCAGATCTCAACCACTGATTTTATTTCCCACCTATATATCGATGACTCCTCACCACTGATTTAGTTGCCCGCCTATATATAGGCGACTGCTTTCTGAGGAGTTGTTGCATCTCCTTCAACTTTCAAACCCTTAGTCGCTTCGACTACACAGAGCTTCTGCAATATCTTTCCCTCAAATACTTTGAATTTTTGTTGAGATCCATAGCCCCAAAATCTACCGTCAGCAAGGGAAAGGATAAGAAGATGACGAGTTCTTCAAGTGAGGCTTCCACTTTACCTATCATCTCAGGTTGTGCAATCGAACACAAAATTTGCGTTTAGAACAGTTAAACTTTGACGACATTGGCTTGATTTTTCTAAGGAGATGAACAGTTTCCTCTTTTGAGATGAGGCTCATCTGATGGATGAGGCTCGTCTGTTTGACGAGGCTCATCTGTTTGTCTTGTTGACGAGGCTTGTCTGATGGATGAGGCTCGTCTGTTTGACGAGGCTCATCTGTTTGTCTTGTTGACGAGGCTTGTCTGATGGACGAGGTTTGTCTGTCTGATGAGGTTCGTCTGTTGGACGAAGTTCTTGTTGTTAATGAAGCTCGTCTGATGGACAAAGCTCATGTCATTTCTTGGATGAAGCTCGTCTTTTAGCCAAGGTGTACCCTATTTGGCTTATTTTGGTTGACTTTATTGTTTTGCTCTTTGCAGTTTTTCATTCATTTGCTCCCGACTCTTCGTGTGGCGATATTGGTTCAGATGCAACCCAGATTAGAACGAATCAGCCTCGCTATCCTATTCTTGAGAATCTTCCAATCTTTCAGAACTGAAGTCAGGAGATATTCTGTCAACTTGCTAGGCCTTCGAAACAGGATGCTTCCTTGGAAACAACTAATCGAAAAATAGGATTCCAAAGCCTATTCTCCTGTACGTGATTCCGCGCCTGACCATGTTTGCCTCTTCAACATGCTGAGCTTATCCAAGCATGCAAACCTTCATCTTGGGCCTTGAAATACGTGACAACTTCATAGACCTACTGAAACACTTATCCTTTTGAGGATCATAATTCTTAAGCCCAGTCTGAAGCACGATTATTTCCTTAAAATTATGCTCCTTCTCACGAGAATCACTCATAATCTTAGAGATACCTTCCCTCAAAACATCACTCTACAATTTACACATGATTCAAGCGATTACTTGTGTCTTCAAAGAAGGGAATAACAAGAGAGAGGCTGGAGATTACTGTGAGCAACATAGTGATGTCTTACGACGATGAGTTGTGCAAGTAGGCATTGGAAGAAACTGAAGCGGAGTATCGAAGGTCATTGGACGAACTTGTGGACGCACTTCACAACGCTATTCGATTCCTCTAAGCTCAATTTATGTAATTCAACTCTTGTTGCTATAGCTTCAATTATCTCATGAATAAAATTATCATTTTATCCATCAATTATCATCTTCTTTTGTGCAATCAATAATACTAACTTAGGATTTTTAGCAAATCCCTAGCTATCAACGGACTTGATGCATCTTTACCAATTGTGTTCGCGGGAAAAATTGTGTCTTTCTTCATTGATTCCATTGCACACTCTTGTAATAGTTTATCGATTACGAAAATCCGGTCTTTTTATAAGATCCGGTTACAACGAGATCAAAAAAGAAATAAAAATTACAACTTTCCTTATTTGTCGAACAAATCACGAGCTCCTGTTTTGCGGTCGCTCGTTTTGTGGGTTCTTCGCCTGCGTCGGGATTTATCCGTGGACCACCGCGAGATCTAGATCCGGTCGAATCTAGGTAGTATGACGGGTATTATTTCGCCAAGTAAATAATAGCCGAGGATACTATTTCGCCAAGGAAATAGTAGCCTTTAGTTCTCGGGATCAAAGACCAAGCTTTGATCCGGAGTACGCCTGCGTAGATCAGAGATCCGGTCCTCTCGAACTCTTGCCTTATTTGGCGTTGACGATCGCCGAGCACCAGATCTGGAAGAGCAAGTCCTCGAAGTCCCAAAGCTTCAATCTTTTTAAGTTCTGAGCCTTGAATCCAGCAGAGCTTCGCCTCTCCAAATTTTCCAACCCTTGAACAAATGAACCACCTCTCCTATTTATAGGCCATCTGAACTGTGCCCGCGCATAGATCTGGGCCGGCCACCTATAGGTGGGCGGCTCTTGGCCGAGCCACCTATGGCCCCCCTTAGGCGTTGGGTTTTGTTGTTTTGTCCGGTTTCGTGGTTGATTCGGACTCTGATTTGTTGATCTGATTTGGCAGTAGATCCGATTCCTGATTTGGCAGTATATCCACTTCTGAGTTTGAGTCCGAAACTGATCTTGATTCGATCGTGATTCGTCCGAGTCTGCCCTTGGTTGGATGACTCGTTGACTCTTCGAACCCTTGGCTTGATTCCACACGCGAATGGATGTATTCCGTTACTTGCGTGCGATTCGTTAACCTCATTGCCTCGTTACTCCGCTTCGTTGCGTGTCACTTGGCTTCGGCGTTGTGGACTGACGCTCGTGTTTGGATACGTCGCTCGATGGTTCGTCGGTTTGTGCCGAGCTGTGTTAAGGGACCTATAAGTAATTTTATACGCCTACAGATACCCCCTCCAAAGTATTTCAGCCTCATTCTTTTATAGAAGAGTCTGGAATACTTTGGATATGATTGTCCCATTCTTCGATTGGTTACGACGGGATGTTTGGAGTGGCTTCCGTTCTTGATTCCTTCAGTCCCCCAGGCTGTTCGGTGCTTTGTCGAATGTCTGTAAGGGTTCTAGTGCTGCATTTATTATCTGACCGTCTGTCGGAATTTTGAATTTTGAAGTCGATTCTCGATTTTCTGACTTTTAGCTCGAGTTGGTTATTTCAACATGGAACTGACCATCGGTCGTCGGCGTTGAACCTTCATTTACAACGCGTTGTCCGGCATTTGAGCTTCCTTGTGACGCGTTGTCCGGTGTCTAAGCTTCATTGCAACGCGTTGTCCGGCGTCCAAGTTGGAGTATACACAGTTTAAGCTCTTAAGGAATTGGAGCGTGGCGAATACTCGAGTCACGAGACCAATCTACGGAGTTGATACATCTATGACTTGTATTTATAGAATTTTTGGCAAATTCTCAGCCATCAACGGGTTTGATGAGCCTTTACAGACTACCGTTTGAGTCGGGCTAGCATGCGGATTGTTCAAGTCCGTTCCGCATGTGACGTTAAGCTAAAAGAGTTAACCCTTTTAGTGCTACGATATTGAATACGTAGACTTCGTCTTTCTCCTGTGAAAAGACTAAACAGCAACGTGTATGAGACGTTGACTTAGGATTTTTGGCAAATCCTCAGCCTTCAACGGATTTGACGTGCTCTTACCGACTACCGTTTGAATCGGGCTTACATGCGGATTGTCTAAATCCGTTCCGCATGTGACGTTGTGCTAAGAGAGTTAACGCTCTTAGTGCTACGATATTGAATACGTAGACTTCGTCTTTCTCCTGTGAAAAGACTAAACAGCAACGTGTATGAGACGTTGACTTAGGATTTTTGGCAAATCCTCCCCCCAGCCTTCAACGGATTTGATTAGCCTTTACCGACTACCGTTTGAGTCGGGCTATCATGCGAATTGTCTAAATCCGTTCCACATGTAACGTTGTGCTAAGAGAGTGAATTCTCTTAGACTTTGCTGCTATGACTTCGAATACATAGACTTCGCCATTGTTATGGGAATAGACTACCCAGCAACGTGTATTAGACGCTGACTTATCCCTACTTAGGCTTCGGGATAGAATACCCCAGAATCGAACTCTGGTGTCTTTTTCTACGGAGAAAGACTAAACCGGCGACGCGTGTTAGGCATCGGCATATCCTTTCTTAGGATTCGGGATGAAATTCCCCATGCGTGTAAGGCATGGATTCTGGTGTTATTAATAACAACCTGTCACAATGTTGAATATGTGAACGGGTGTTCTTTTTAAACGGTTAAGAACTGACCGGCAGCGCGTGTCAGGCGCAGACTTATCCCTGCTTAGGATTCGGGATAAACTTCCCCAGAATCGAACTCTGGTGTCTTTTTCTTCGGAGAAAGACTAAACCGGCAGCGCGTGTTAGGCGCAGACTTATCCCTGCTTAGGATTCGGGATAAACTTCCTAGAATGAATCCTAGATTGATAAATTCCCTGCCACAATATTGAATATGTGAACGGGTGTTCTTTTTAACAATTAAGAACTAACCGGCAGCGCGGGTTAAGCGCAGACTTATCCTTGCTTAGGTTTCAGGATAGAATACCCCAGAATCGAACTCTGATGTCTTTTTCTACGGAAAAAGACTAAACCGGCAGCGCGTGTTAGGCGCAGACTTATCCCTGCTTAGGATTCGGGATAAACTTCCTAAGATGAATCTTAGATTGATAAATTCTTGGAAAAGGTTGGTGCGGGAAAGCAAGAATTTTATATTCTATTTCCCGGTCTTCTTTTAGGGTGAAGGCGAACCCGACACGGGAGAGGAAGAAATTTTATATTCTATTCCCTGATTCTGGAAAAGAAGAATTTTATATTCTAATTCCAGCGCAAAAGAAACTAGAAGTGGGATCTCCACTCCGAGAATCTGGAAAATCTAGATAAACTTGCCTTTTATAGGATTGGTCATCTAAACAGAAGGTTTGATTACCGAACTAAAGGTGAATTTCTCGTTTATCGAGAGTGAATTATGGTTTTGACCCTAGCTGTAGGAATGTTTGGTCGAATGGGAGTTTGAGGTGACCCTAACTTTAAGAAGGTTTGATCACTCGATTTGAAAGTGGACCTCTCGTTCATCGGAGGAATCGAGAGGGGATTTTGACTGTGGTCCTAACTGTAAGAAGGTTTGACCAATTGGGAGGTTTGAGACGATCCTAACTGTAGGAAGGTTTGATCGCTCGATTTGTGGACCTCTCGTTCATTGGGGGAATCGAGAGGGGGTTTTGGTTTTGGTCCCAACTGTAGAAAGGTTTGACCAATTCCGAATATTATGTCTAGACTCTAATAATGAGAGTGTTGAGTGCACAAACACGGTGAGAATTTGAATGAGAGTTTCTTATTCATCACCTTGCTGTGATGACCGGATTATCCCTAAGAATACACTATATGGATTTCTTTTGGGAACTTACCGTTACATGAATCATCCACCCCCAGCCTCCATATCGTCCCAGCTATTCACGCTACCTGGCTTGAGGCGGCGATACCAATCGAAGGCGGCTCCGCGAAGAGTACCAACGAAGGACCGTACCATCAGAGGCTCATTACCAGAGATGACCCCCAGATGTGATTTGAAGTAAATCACATGCTGAGTGGGTGAACCCTTCCCATCAAACGGCGTGAAGTTGATTAAGTTGAACTTCGCCGGATACGGGATTGATTCCCATTCTCTCGGGTATGGACAAGGAATGACAGTCTTCTTTATCTCTTGAGCGGAAATCAACGTATTGATTTTGCTCTCGAGATTTTTGATTTTCAGACTTTCACCCGAGTTTTTGTCAGCACGATTCTGAGGTGGAAGCGTGGTGTTGTGACTAGCATCCTTATTGCCACCCCCTGCATTAACGGGAGGGTTATTGGCGTTGCGAGCTTCATCCGCATCTGTATGCTCAACTTCCTGAACAACTTGATTACGGCGGCTTGGTTCGCCTTGCAGGTTCGTCAGTGCCTGGATTTGTTGCTCATGCATTTCTCTCATATTCTGCATGGTCATCTGCATTTCGAACCTGAAGCTCTCCTGCTGTTTGGCCATGGCTTCTTCGAGCATCTTGGCCACTTGTTCCGCGCTTAACATAAATGACTCGCGGGGTTGTCCTTCGCTGGACACTGTATTATCTGATGCAACCGCGGAGCCAGCATCAGATTCTTCATCTTCTGAAGGTAGTCTTGTCCGAACCCTATCATAAGTTCCTCGTGTAATGGCTCCAGACTGTAGACGAGTTAGATACCGGGGTACTGGCGGAATTGACTCGGGATTATCCCGTGTCGATGGGAAATTCTCCGTCTTCGACTACTCTTCTTCTTCGTCGGAAACGCCTAGGTCTTGGTTCTGGCGTTTCGGCATTGAGCCTTTCGAAAACCGAAACTCTTTCAGGGACCGCCTTGATGCAGTTGCACTTAGATAATACTGCCCGAATGAGTTTGGAACAGGGGCATTGAGTTTCTAGCCTTCGAGGACTTCTCTTTCTGGCTTTGCTCGTACCCCCAGCACGATAGTACAGCTCTTCCGTTTGAAAGTCGGAGCAACCTATCGTGTGTTGGCACGATTTCTCAGGTATAACGCAATCATCATCAGACGATAATGTTTCCTTCTGAGAGCGAATTACCTTCTTCGGACTTTCGAGAGTCACGCGCCTCGAAACGCGCCTTTGTGGGCGTGAATTCTCAACGGGCTCCTGGACTTCAATGCGCAAGGTAGTGCGCTTGGGTGTCATGATTTCTTCGTCATGTTGAGGGTTGCGGCGACCTCCAGCATGTTGATTTGTTCGGGACTTCTTCATTGGCCCCAAACGTTCCTGGACTAGAGCTTTGCCTCGTTCCTTAGGAAGTAGACCGAGGTGCTCCAAAACCGACTTCCTTTTCTGGGATGGTCCCGCGGGATCTCCCGGAACAGTTGTGGAAATCATCGGCGGTTTGGACTGATTCGCCGAAGGTTGAACTTTCGACGGCTCTGAACCGCCGCTTCAGACTTCGGCCTCCAAACTTTGCTGGTTGATGGCGGCTTCTTGGCCACCTCTTTCTGCAACTTCCGACGGGCTTCTTCAGCTTGAGCCCGTGCGTGCGCTGATAGTGCGCGGTGCTTGCGAATGCGCTCCTCCAGCATTGATCGGTTCCGTTTGACACGGACCCATTCCATTGTTGGCGGCTTGGAGAAACCACCATTTATTGATTGTGGAGGCTGCTTGCCTCTTTTGTTCTTCAGATCCACGTTGTAGCGGATCCCGTCAACGGACTCCATGGCCTTTGCGAACTGTTTCGCAAGGCGTTGACGTTGCCTTTGGCGGGCTCTCTTCGAGAGAGTCACCACGCCCTCGGCGGCAGAAGGGTTGGCCAGATCAGTTCTGACCTGGTTGGGAATTGGAGGAATCTCACCCGATGTGGCTTTGGCATCCAGCGGGGTGAGATCTTCGTTGGTGTTTTCAACGTCTTCATACCAACGAGTTTTTCTCCTGGAGAAGGACTTTTTGGACTTGCGGGGGGAGGTTGATCTGGATGAGGACGACAGGTATTCCTCAAACTTCAGCTGGTCGAACTCGTATTCGACCTCCTCCACGACCGGGATTGAGATCCGCGACTGCGACGCTCCGATCTCGGCAGCGAGATCGACGGCTCCCACTGTGGTCGCCAGATTGTTCGCGGGAAAAATCGTGTCTTTCTTCATTGATTCCATTGCACACTCTTGTAATAGTTTATCGATTACGAAAATCCGGTCTTTTTATAAGATCCGGTTACAACGAGATCAAAAAAGAAATAAAAATTACAACTTTCCTTATTTGTTGAACAAATCACGAGCTCCTGTTTTGCGATCGCTCGTTTTGTGGGTTCTTCGCCTGCGCCGGGGTTTATCTGTGGACCACCGCGAGATCTAGATCCGGTCAGATCTAGGTAGTATGACGGGTATTATTTCACCAAGGAAATAATAGCCGAGGGTACTATTTCGCCAAGGAAATAGTAGCCTTTAGTTCTCGGGATCAAAGACCAAGCTTTGATCCGGAGTACGCCTGCGTAGATCTGAGATCCGGTCTTCTCGAACTCTTGCCTTATTTGGCATTGACGATCGCCGAGCACCGGATCTGGAAGAGCAAGTCCTCAAAGGAGCCACCCATAGGTGGCTCGGTTTTGGCCGAGCCCCTATAGGTATTTGGGTTTCGTCGTTTTCCGTCTTTCGGTTCTGTCCGTGATCCGGTTCTGTGGTTGATTTATCCGGACTTGACTCGTTGACCTGATTTGGCAGTATATCCACTTCTGAGTTCGAGTCCGAAACTGATCTTGATTCGATCGTGATTCGTCCGAGTCTGCCCTTGGTTGGATGACTCGTTGACTCTTCGAACCCTTGGCTTGATTCCACACGCGAATGGATGTATTCCGTTACTTGCGTGCGATTCGTTAACCTCGTCGCCTCGTTACTCCGCTTCGTTGCGTGTCACTTGGCTTCGGCGTTGTGGACTAACGTTCGTGTTTGGATACGTCGCCCGATGGTTCGTCGGTTTATGCCGAGATGTGTTAAGGGACCTATAAGCAATTTTATACGCCTACAAATTGCTGTTTGAGTTAGACTAGCCATGCTTTCTCTCTTAGCATGATAAGTTGTCAAGGAGTTTCTTTTAGACTTAACACTAAAATTTCTCCTCTATCCTCAGCTATTTAGGGCTTTAGATTAAGAGTTGAGTGTGATTACAATGGTTATGTTGCAATCAAGTTTGGTCATGATATTTTAGTGTAACAACTCAACCGGAGATTTGAAAGTGATACAGGTGTATCTTCTCTTCAGAACTTAGTGATCCTCATAGGAGCTTGAGGATATATGATTCTTATGATAGCATGAGAATAGGGGTGTAAAACAACATAGTAGAACGCAGGTTGAAGCGTGGAACGAAACGACGAATCGAAGAATCGAAGAACCTAGTTTTCAGCCCGTGAGTCAACTCAAACATGTACATGAGTCGACTCATCAGGTTGAGTCAACTCATACCTGTCATGAGTCAACTCATGAAACCCAGCCGTTTGTCACCAGTCTCTGACGAGTCGACTCATCTCAGTCATGAGTTGACTCCTTGCTGGTTTTATGTTTTGTCCCGTTTCGGACGAGTCGACTCATCTCAGTCGTGAGTCGACTCATTGATGGTTTTATGGTTTGTTTGGGTTTCTGTTTTCACGAATTCTTATGGGGTTTGGTCTTGGTTATTTACCACTTTGCCATCCACGTTGTTACACCTATAAAAGGGGTTGTTTAGGGTTTCTAATCAATCAGATGTAATCAAATAGAGATTCTAATCAAGAGAGATTAGAGTTTAGAGAGAATTAAGAGTTTGTTCTCGATTATAGTGAGATTGTGAGAGAGGGATTGTAATCTTTTCATATCATAATCTAAAGAGGGTATTTTCCTTCGCCACCACTGAATTGTTCTCGTGTTCTTATTATTTTCTTCTCAACCCACCTTTGATAATTCTGTGATCAAAGGTGCTCACCGGGTGACTCATATCAAGTTGGTATCAGAGCGATCAGATCCGGTGAAGGGGGCATCCTGTGTATGGTCCTGACTCGATCGTAATACAAGAAGCTAGGCGAGATTCTTATTTCATTGGAAGGAGTCCAGAAATTAAGGAAGAAGAAGATGACTGAAGGAGACAATTCAGCAAGACTTGATGTAATGGAGAAGCAGATCGAGACGATTGGGGCGACACTCACTCAACTCATGGGTCTCATCCATGGAAGTGACAAAAAGGGGGAATCTTCTTTGAAGGGTAAGAAGAAACTCGAAGAGTCCGATGGAGAAGGCGAGAAAACTAATTCTGATGAGGAGGCCGAGATTGTTAAGACTGCTACACATCAATGGGGTAAAAATTATTACCAAAATCTAAAAATTAACTTCAATGTGGAAATTTCTGTTTATGATGGGAGTGTCAATGTGGAGAAACTCGATGATTGGATCAAGCGTATGGAGATGTATTTCACTCTCTACGGATATTCGTCCAAGGAGAAGATTGTGTTCGCGACTCTGAAGCTTTTAGGGCATGCCTTAACCTGGTGGAAATCCTACTGTAAAAAGGAAAAGAAGGCAGTGTCGTGGAAAAATTTCAAGGAGCTACTAAGGAAACAGTTCTATCCAGAAGGATTCCTTGAGGAGCGTTGGTACAAGTAGTACGGCTTGCGCCAAAGGTTCAATCAGATCGTTCAAGAATATATGACAGAGTTCCAGCAGCAGGCGATGGTTCTCAACATCGCAACGAAAGAATATTCCATCTTTATGAAGTATATGGCGGGTCTGAATGAATATATCTGAAAGGAGATGAAGTTGTTCATAGTCGAGTCCATGGCAGAAGCGAGCGTGACGGCTATTGCCATCAAAGGCAAGCGAAAGAAGAGCAACGAAGCAAAGGGAGATGCAAAGCAAGTTGGAGGCGAGACTAGTGGTTCTCAATCTAAGGAGGAGAGGAAGAAGGGTGATCCAGGGAAAGCAGGGCTGATTTGTGGTCATTGCGAGAAGACAGGGCACATAGCTGATCGATATTGGGAGAAGTATCATCATCTGAAGCCAAAGGGGTTGAAGAAGAAAGAGGAAAAAAAGGCATACGTGATAGCACAGGGTCCGAAGGAAGTTCCTGGGATGACAGAGCCCAACAGTAGTCTTAATCTTATGGTAGGAAAACAGGCCACAAAAGAGGACGAAGACCCCCAAGAGCAGCTCTTTGTGCTAAAGTTGCAAGTAAAGACCAGTTTGGTTGATGTCATTGTTGATCCAGGCAACGAAAAGAATTTGATATTCGAGGCCTTACTTCAGAAGCAGGGTTTGAAGATAGTCAAGCATCTGAAACCCTATCCATTGGGGTGGATTCAGAAGGAGACGGGACTGAGTGTAGTTGATCAATGCAGTCTCAGATTTGCACTCCACGAGTCGTATATTAACGAGGTCACGTGCGACGTCGTTCTATTGGATGTTTGTCAGGTTATACTGGGCAATCCGTACTTGTAGGATAGATACGCGATCTATGAAAGGCGGGCTTAGAAGTACACATTCACCAAGGATGGTGAAAAGATCATATTTCGTTCGGTGTCTCTTCCAAGGGAGGCAAATTTGGTGACGGTGACGCGATCGAAGAGGCTAGTGAATGCAAGCAAGAAGTTCATCTCGTTGTGCATTAGACTTCATGATGAGCTATCAAAAAGGAGTTGCATGTTGGAGCGAAAGACAACTATGATGAGGCGTGGAATGAAGGAGTCGTTTATAGTTGTACGTTGATATCAGGTTCCTAGCAAAGCCAGGTGGTACAGAAAGGATGGAGGAGCTCGCGAGTTTCCTCAGCTAATGTTCTAACTTGAATGGGACTTCAAGTTCCTAAAGGGGGACCCATGATACGGGTGCATCTTCTCTTTGGAACTTAGCGATCCTCATGGGAGCTTGAGGATAGATGATTCTCATGATAGCATGAGAATAGGGGTGTAAAACAACACAAAGGAACGCAGGTTGAAGTGTAGAACGAAACGGTGAATTGAAGAATCGAAGCACCCAGTTTTCAGCCCGTGAGTCCACTCAAACATGTACAAGAGTCGACTTATCAGGTTGAGTTGACTCATGCCTGTCATGAGTCGACTCATGAAACCCAGCCGTTTGTCACCAGTCTCTGACGAGTCGACTCATCTCAGTCATGAGTCGACTCATTGTTGGTTTTGTGTTTTATCTAGTTTCGGACGAGTCGACTCATTTCAGTCGTGAGTCGACTCATTGATGGTTTCCTCATTTGTTTGGGTTTCTGTTTACACGAATTCTTGTGAGGTTTGGGCTTGGTTATTTACCACTTTGCCATCCACGTTGTTACACCTATAAAAGGGGTTGTTTAGGGTTTCTAATCAATCAGATGTAATCAAAGAGAGATTCTAATCAATAGAGATTTTTGTCCCATACTATGTGTGTAGGTTGGTCTATCCTTCCAGAGATAATTTCTTGTTGGGAATTATTTCAGGCAGGTATGACAAAGACAACTTACGAGGATTCGATCATCTGTTTGTTTATGATAAATGATGAATACATACACCTATAAAAGGGGTTGTTTAGGGTTTCTAATCAATCAGATGTAATCAAAGAGAGATTCTAATCAATAGAGATTTTTGTCCCATACTATGTGTGTAGGTTGGTCTATCCTTCCAGAGATAATTTCTTGTTGGGAATTATTTCAGGCAGGTATGACAAAGACAACTTACGAGGATTCGATCATCTGTTTGTTTATGATAAATGATGAATACACAGGCAAGTGTAGAGAAGATTTGTTAGACAACCCTGAAATGAGATTGCTAAACTCATCATCATTAGACTCTGAATTAGGCGATGAGTAAGCAAATTCAAGATCTTCATTCAGGATAAGCTCATCCACTCCATCAGCGTTGGTTACAACAAAGCCTTCGTAGCTGATTACAATGGGTTCAATGTCATTGAAGACAAGACCCTTGTTGTTCTCAGACTCACGTCGGCCTCACTGCCACTATCAGGTTCTTTGATTGGGGGTTTATTGTCATCCGATTCAGAGTCTTGATAGAACAAAGAGTCGATGAAGTAGTTCTCAGCCCTTATGAAGGGCTGTTTATCAGCAACCACCGTCTTTACTTGATTGTACTCGTCCACATACTTCAGACATTGATGCAGTGTGGACGGGACTATGCGGTTGCTATGGATCCATGGTCGACCCAATAGCATGTTGTAGGAGGGTCCTGCATCGATGATGTAGCAGGTCACCTCCATTTTCATGTCACCCAGCTGGTATTTGAGGGGAATCTTCCTAAGTGGCCGGGTTCCAGTGGCGTTGAAGCCAAAGATAGTAGCAGTTATCGCGGATAGTCGCTTTTGAGGCACCCCCATGTGTTTGATGAGATTCAAGAGGACAATGCTTAGTACAGATCCTGGGTCCACTTGGATGTGGTCCACCCGAGAGGAACCGACATATCTCGTGAAGTATAGGGGTTGGTTGTGAGATGTTCTTTTGATGAGCATATCCTCAGGAGTGAAGGTGATGTAGGGAATCTGTTGTCTGGATGTCTGGAAGCATTGTGGACATCCTATTTCCGCATCTCCTTCCAGAATGGGCGAGAAATGCGTGGCAAAGGCCTCTGAGTTGGTCAGTGCTTCTCGTTGAGCTTCCCGGGTAGGTTTGGATAACCGCAAGAGTTCATACAGGGTGATCCTGGCATGAATATTCTTCAGCTGTGTGAGTAGCTCGAATTGAAACAGTTGATTGCTTGAACTTGGCTGATTAGGGTCCAGTCAGACCGTTGGTGATGGTCCCATCGGTTTCCTTGCCAGACTTTCTGCTATCGACAAGTAGTTCTTGGCAAAGTCCTTCCCAGCTCGGGTGATCAATGCATCTACCTCGTTATCGGAGTCAGTATGGGTCGTTATATCTACTTTGTCGTTGTTTGGGATTGCCGAAATGACATTATAAAGCTTAAGCTTGCCTTTGGGCTTCTTGGAAGTCCATTCCTCGTCATTGAGGAGATCTGGATGAACCCACATCACCTATCATGATGGAAAGATCTGCGGTACCAAGCTTTTTTCTCTTTGATTGTGAGGATCAGCATTGGTGATCTTCAACACTACTTTTAGGATGGGCATGACACCTGCCGATGCGTGAACCTCAGGAAGGCCTATCCTAAACTTAAAGGTGACCATGTTTGTAGTCACGTTCTTTTGCACCTTCTCCTTCTTCAGGACTCCCGCATCGTAAAGAGCTTCAAGCTTGTCTTTAAGGACATAGCACTTGTGAGTATGATGACCAACAAACCTATGAAACGCACAGTAGTTTGGGTCGTCTATTTTGCTCACATATTCAGGCTTCGCGATCTTGGGAAGCTTGATTCTATTGCTCTGAAAGAGAGTGTCAAAGGTAGGCACCATCTAATCTTCCTTGAAGTCGTAGTGCCTTAGAGGGCGCTGCTAGAAAGACTTGGTCTTCTGACGCTGTGCTGTCTTGGGGGCTTGATTTGCATCAATAGCCATGATCATTTTCCCTTTTTGATCGAGGGTTCCGAGAGGTGTTTGGTTCCGAAGTTCCTTTCTTGGGTTGAGGCTCTTCTGTTTCTAGTCGTTTGATCATGTTCTCCACTTGCTCGCCCTGGTGAACAAGCTCTTTCCAAGTCCAGGTCTCCACCATGCCGATCGTGGACAAAATGTCAATCGAGAGGTTGTTATAGTATATCTCAATCAAGGTGCCTGAAGAGACCTGGTCCTGGTATTGTAGTGACCTATTTCTGAACCTCTTGACGAAGTCATTGACCGACTCCATCTTCTTCTGCTTTTCAGCAAGCAGGATGTCCATCGACACTTCCGTATCATCATCGAAGAAATAGGCTAAGAAGAGCTTCTCCACGTCAGCCCATGTTGTGATAGATCTTAGTTCTAGCTTGCTAAACCATTCAAAGGCTACCCCTCTCAGGGTACCGATGAACAGACGGGTTAGGATAGCATCATTCCCCATGAGAAATCATGTTTAGGACAGAAAGTAGTAGATGTGCTGTGAGGGAGAGCCTTTGCCATCGAATTGGACTAAACTCATTGGTTTGAATTTTGCCGGCTAGGAGACCATGTCCCATTCAACTGGATATGGTCAAACCACCCCCAGCTCGTTCATGTTCCTCTGGAGCTTTAGGGCATTGAGCTGACTTTGGAATTCGTCAAGCCTCTTGTCCCGGGGAATGCTGCCAGCATGTGATGCTTTCCCTGAAGACTTGGATGAATAATCTGAATGTGTTCTGTGATTATCTTCCTCTTCAGATGTGTTAGGAGGGGTAGGCTCTCGTTCCCGGTTGAAAAGAGTTCAAGTGAAAACACTTGGAAAATTCCCCAAGTGTTGAGTTCAGGCGACCTCGCCTTGACTGGCGAGGTCTTGTGTTCTGGCAAGCTTCAACCATATGGCGAGCTCCAGCTATCTATTTTTTTAGGCGAGGAATGTTTGCTTAAAATGTACGTTCTTTGCCTTTTTGACCAAGGTATGCTTGCAGGCGAGGCCGATGGGATTCACATGTATGGCGGCTTCTATCTTCGGGACAAAGCTCGCTTGATGTACGGTGTCACGCCCCGCTTCCCAAAATACCAGGGAATCGGGACGTGAACATGCCCACGACGTATTAGATTGAGAAGAAATATACACTATCTTTTTTTTTCTTTTCTTTTCTTCTCAATCCAATACGCTAAGCGTCTAGAAACAAATACAATATGAAGTCACAGGTCCCCGATCACACATAGCAAGAATATAAAGACAACCCAGAATAAAAATAGACATATCATCAATGGTAAATCATCCCAGACATAAAATACGGGTCAAACATACCCTTATACAAATCTGAACAAATGAATACTAAAGAGATACAAAATACACTGATCAAATAGAAATGGAATGTAGTACAAAAGAAAACTGAGGACCAATAGCTAACTTTGGCTTCTTCTTCTACTCCATCCGCTAGGCACTCCTGCTGAGAATCCTCTGGCTCCTGATGATTTCCCAGCTGAACCTGTTCTTCCTCTAAGTCTGACGTACACCAAAGAAAACAGGTGTACGTCAGGTGCATGACGCACGGCAAGACCCGACCCCACAAAGAAAATAGAACGAACGGAAATCCAATGCGAAAAACGATACGATAACAGAAACAATAAAAGAACGTACAACTGAAATCCACAAATCAACATGAAAACACTACTAAAACATGATAATCATAAGAATCCATAAATCAAACGGGTAACGAGATCATGCAGCTAGCGATCAGAAATCATCCAAGTCACAAGGGCATACACTAGATGGAATTAATACTTAAAATCTACAACCCGAGACGTAGTACGTCGAGCGAAATAATCCAAACAAGGAAACCCTCATGTATATACCATATGTCTCGAATTGTAAATAATTAAATATTAACACCGATCTATGTATGAAAAGAAGTACAACCGGCCTACATCTCACAAGAATCATACTTAGCCAAGAATCGAGGTCATGTAACTAACTATCACATCACTCATCTCAAATAATCAACAATCTCAATATCCCTGCTCCTCAGACCCACCCCAGGCCGAAACAAGACGCTGGCGCGAGCCTGGAAAACAAATAATAATCTCGATATCACCTCACCTCAGACCCACCCCAGGCCGAAACAAGACACTGGCGTGAGCCAGGAAAATAAATACAATCACAATATCACAACTCCTCGGACTCACCCTGGTGACTACACAAACTTCACCAGCGCGAGCCCGGAATACAACCACAATAACAAATATCACAACTCCTCGGACCCACCCCGGTGACTACACAAACTTCACCAGCGCGAGCCTGGAATATACATCAATAATCACAACTGCTCACAAGGACCAAGACTTCTCATCTCAATCCTCGTAATTCCAGGTCAACTACACATGGAATTCTAGATCATAACTGTGCCATACAGGTCACTATAGTCATGAACTCCTATTAATTCTCAATCACCACATAGAACAATCAATACGACTAATCATGTGCAATAATATCATAGCATATCAAATAATCAAAATAGGAATTATAAATCATAAACAGCAGCTACATAATCAGAAAATAATCTTTTTCTAAATTAACTCATTCAAATTATTTCGCTTAACAATTAATCTAAACTAATTCATTTTCCAAAATAAATTCTTTTAAATTATTATAATTATCTAAAAATGATTCTTTTGCCGAACTAAATTCTTTTAATTCCTTATAATTATTCTGAAAATATCATTTATCACATATCCATTATGTAAATCAATATTGTTCACCAAACAACCCACGCAGATAAATACGACACAATTAAACTATGCAATTAATTCATAAAAAAATGTAAATAATCAAACTATGAAACAGGAGAGCGGGATCTTGCCTCGATGCAGATCGGATCCGATGTGAGAAGCGGGGTTCGACGACTCGGCTAACGGCGGCGACTCGACGCGGCTGGCGCGTGACAAATAACCGTGCTTGGGGGAATGCGGCTGACTCGACGATGTTTGGCGGCGGGATCTGGCTGAAGCCGACGGCGGTCATGGCTCTGGTGACCACTGCTACGCTCGTTCGGCTCCGTCGGACACCAGACTGGATACCGCTCCATCCTCAGTCCTACCGCCGCTACGGGGCGCTGGGACGCACGACAACGGGCTACACTTCATCGAGACTCCCCAGATGGCTCGTCCGAGCCTTTGCGCCTCGATCTTTGCAGCCGGCGCCGCAACAACGGCTCGACGGCAAAGTCAGCGGCCGGGCTGGAGGCGAGCGAGGGGCTCCAGAGACGGTCGTGCGCCGGCGTTGTTCGTCGGAGCAACAGAGGCGGCGCACGGCTGGGGTCTGGTCCGGGGGTCACCGGGTGCGGATCGCGCTGTGGGCGAGGTCGCTGCTGGTCGGCCGACGGCGAGTGGGCGAAGATAGTGGGCGGCAGGTTTCGTGAGGGAAGGCGACGCTGGCCGGACTGAGGAGAGCTGGAGCGTTGCTTGGCCGGCTTCAACATGCTCATGGCGGTTGCGGGAGGGGGGCGGACCTCTGCAGGCAGCGACAGAGGTGTGTCCGCTCGAGGGCGGTTGCGGGAGGTTGACGATCAGCTGGGTGAGAGGCGAGGCGAGCTTTGGAGGCTTCGGCGTCCTGAGTGGTGTTGCCGGCGAACTCAGGCTGCGGTGGAGGGAGAGCGTAGTCGCGAGGAAGGATGCGGGCTGTGCCTTTCGGTGGTAGAGATTTTTCGTGAGAGAGGATGAGAGAGAATAGGTAGGGGGCGGCGGAAGTTTTACACGAGAGAGAGAGAGAGAGAGGTTTATTTATATATATATAGGATTTAAAATTAGGGTTAGGATTTAGATATTTAACTAAATTAATTAAAATAAATACTTTTGAGTACTTAAAAATTAAACTAATTACATAATAATTATCTACAATTAAAAACATACATGTTATGCTATTACAACAGTTAAAACGAAATAGTCAAAATATACACATATTGTATAATTAAACGAGAATAAATAATAATAAAAATATATTTACTTACATTTAAAATTAAATAATTATGGGATAATTACGTACACAGTAAAACGTACTAGTTATACTAATACTACAGATAATATGTATTAGTTGAAATAATACAACAATTTATATCAAAGATATGTAATTAATAATACAAAGTATTATGCGAAATAATACATAATAATATTAATAATACAACATATTATTTAAAATAATACATAATAGTACTGATAACATAACAAATTAATTCTAGAAAATTTTACCGCACAAAATAAATTTATAAATATCAAAATTATTTAAATAAATATATAATCATATTTTTAAATCATAGAAAATTATAGAAAATAAAAAAAATACAATTACTCTTTTAAAAATAATAATTAAATATTCTAAAATACCAGAAAATTATTTTTTACTAGTATCAAAATTTCACGGTCCTTACATACGGAGCTCGCCTGCTTGAGGACACAGCTCGCCTGATTTGGGCAGCTCGCCTGATCTGGGAAGATGGCTCGAAGAGCGAAGCCCTTTTGATTTGGGAGGTTCGCATGTCTTGCTTAGTTCGCCAAAATGGGGAACTTTGCTGCTGGAGTGAGGCTCACTTGGAATGTCAGGCTCACCTGAAACACCAATTTCACCGATTTTGGGAACTTTGCTACCAGAGTGAAGCCTGCCTGAGTAGATGGGCTCGCCTAATTGACGTAGTCCACTAAATCTGAGAACTTTACATTCCTACCTGGCTCTTCTTAGGCCTCAATAGTAATTCAGCCTATCATAGGAAGCGAAGTCTTGTGCTTCTTGGCGGGCGAAAGCTTGTTGTCACCACCGTTAGGCTCTCTTGGAGAGAGGAGCACTCATGTTGACAAAGAAAGCATAGTTCGTGCCGATACGAACAGTTGTCTCCTCTTCCATGGGGGACTGTGTGGATTGCTTGGCAACCCAACAAGCAGCCCATTGGCTTGCATTCTTGGCCTTTGGCTCGGCCTTGGTCGGCTCGGGGGAGGTAGAACCCCCTGCTATTGCTCGGGTAGAGCTCTTGGGCACAGTTGCCTCGGCCACTTTAGGCTAGGCCTAACAATGCACAACTCTGCGGGTTCGATAGAACTCTGTCAAAACCCCCTTTGGTACTCAGTGATGTGTGCAACAATACTGTACTGGGTGTATGCGTGACTGTACGTGTACAAGAAGTACAGTCTGAACCCCCCCCCCCCCCCCACGCTCTTCAAAACAGTGCAAAAATAAAACTTATAAAATTTGGAAAAATGCCCGTAAGTCGACTTATGCTGGCATAAGTCAACTTGTGGCAAGTCGACTCATAAGTCAACTTAGTCGACTTCCATGTTGATGTTTTGATGTTTTCTGCAATATTTCTCAAACAAAACTCGTTCAATTCAACATGGATACGACCCGAAAACCCGAAAGAAAACTGGAAACAGTTTGTAAGTCGACTTGGTGTAAGTCGACTTATAAGTCGACTTGGTGTAAGTCGGCTTATTAGGAAAAATCTAAGTGTGCATGTCTTCGTTATTGACTGTAACTTTCACATCCAAACTCAGAAAGAGGTGATTTAAGATGTGTTGGAAAGTTGTTGAAGAGTCGTATAACTTTTGTCTTTTGAGTTTCCCAGATTTGAAATGTATCTGTATATAAAACATAAATACTCTTAACTAATCATTTTTCCAAATTCAAGCTCATGCATGTCGTGCATGATTTCACTCGTATATTCATATATATACATTAGATTGATCTCAAATCAATCCCTAACATACTCAAACATCAAAATATAGTATTTATCACCGTACAGACTGCTATACAAAGCATCTAAACTCGACTCAATGGTCTGTACATATGGAATATCAACACACTACCTCATGTAGCACTGAACTGGACTCATCAACGATATCCATCTTATGCATAAACTGTGTATATCTGGTATATCGATATACTATCCTATATAATACTGAGCTGTGCTCATTAACGATATCCAACGAGTGTATGAACAATCACTACTCTATGAGCGTGCGATGAGGCTAGTAAGCCGTCTATTTGTGGTGATTATGAGCCATCTATTTGGATACTTATGTGGTAGGCCATCCCACACTCAGGCTACATGCTGAGATCTCGATAAGACTAATGAGCCATGTATACAGTTCATGATACCTATAGGGTAGTCCGTGACTTTGAGACTGTTGATTTATAGCCTAAGTTTTAGACGGATGTCAGTTATGAGTTCAACTCATCTTTGAGATATTTAACCGAGATACTTTGCTCTTGAAAGTATATGGGATTATATATCGGTATTTATTTTATCTCCCCAGTGATTGTGAAAGATATTATAAATACGATATAATGATGTCTTTATATTTTATTACTGTTTTCTTTACTTGTTAGTTGGGATCAATGATTAGTGATTCACAATTTGAGACATATGTTATATACATGAGGGTTTCCTTATTTGGATTATTTCGCTCGACGTACTAGTCTCGTGTTGTGAATTTCTAATTGTTGATCTTATTAGTTTGTCTTTTCCTAGTTCGGTGTTAATGTTTAGGTATCTACAATTTGAGACATATGGTATATACATGAGGATTTTCTTGTTTGGATTATTTCGCTCGACGTACTACGTCTTGTGTTGTAGGTTTCTAAATATTAATTCTATTAGATACAGGGAAAATGAATAGGTAGACTATGCTTAATAGATAGAGCATTCACTTCATCTAGCAGCCCTTCCTCTAGGGACGGATGGAGGTAATCTTACTTTAGTGCTCTGACGCTCTTGTTGTTTTTCTTTTTGTTATAAACTTCCTTTCAGATAGTGCCGAGGCTCGAAGAGTCACAGGATGATGAAGTTCTTGTATAGTCGTCATTACATGAGTTATTAGTAGAGGCTCCACAGTAATTATTATGTTCTTATTCAGACAGTAGAGTTTTATTTTCATATTATAAAGGAAGTGTTCCTTACTACGATGTTTAGTTGATTCATGTTGAGACAAATTCATTATTTCCTTTGTATACAGATATTCTGTTGAGACATGATTTCTGTATGAGATATATCTTTCTACATAATGTCTATGCATTTATTTCCTTATTTTGTCTATTTTGTACCTGCACTTTTATTTGATTCCATTAGAGGATGTAACTATGATTAGTGAAATGTGTTTATGCACAGTGTGGATGCATGGCAGGTTTGATATCTCTGGGTTCATCTTAGATTGCAGCCATGTGTGAAAACAAGGGCGTCACACTTCCGCTAGAAAGTCTTGGATTCCAGGAGCTCTACTCTTTGAACCCTTCCTAGCCAATTCCTTATACTTTCAAGGGATCCACTATAAACCAATTTTATTCACCTCAAAGTTCAAATTAGGGATAATCACCATGTTGTACCACTTGCAGAATCCTAACATCATGTAATAGTTGGGTACTGTGGGGGAGTATGAATTTGGCCCATGTAGCTCAACAGCAAAATAATACCAAGCACGAGCACTATCCACCAAGCTCCCTATGTGTGGCAATCCTGTGTTTGGATTCCTGACATAAAGCTGGTCATATCTGAACTGACCAGCAAATCGCCAAAGCAAGTATGGATTGAAGCGCGCATACTTGTAAAGTAATGCTCCCTATCTGAATAGTCCATTTGCATGCTATGAATCCATCTCCACTTGGAGCAGCAGTCGACATCAACGAGGAACAATGGAAGTATACCATATCACCAGATATATGTACGATAACTCCACTCTAGGGTTCGGGATCCGATCTCTTGGACTATTATCCTCTTGATTTACGTACTCAATAGCCATCTCTCTTAGCCCGTGATGAATGCAACTAACCATTTTCGAAAGTTGCACAAACCTATACCAGGTGGAGAGCATCACAGCAGGGAATAAGACCTTGATAGAAATGCAATCTTTTGGCCAGAAAGGCACAATGCAGCCCTTTAACTAGATTGAAAGGAATCCTGTGAGTAGAGCTAATTCAGATATTGGTTCCTTGGCTAAATAGTGGAAGCATTCAAATTTATATCCCCTGCATAGAACCCATATTCATCTAATTCGGCAGTGTGAAGCACCTTACCCTCTTTGAAAATTCAGATCTCGACCTCAACCTCTATCGCGAATCGACATCACCCTATTTAACAACATTGGGGAATAGATACTCAGCCTAAGGGACGTAATTAGTAGTAAAATCATTCACAATATTCACGATGTTCCTCTAGCAGATAAGGAAGTGGCAAACCAACTTCCTAAACACCTCTCTAAGATGGGTGTTCTATTTAAAAGTGTCCAACTCTGTGTTTGTAGGGAGGAACTCTTCATATGGACGGTCTCCCATTGGCAATCGTGACACTTCGAACATTTCGTACAGAGCGATCTCGATTTTGCCTGCTAGAGAAAAGATAGTATTAATGTTAATATTATACAGGTCCAAAATGCTATACAATAGTAGCACACAGATTTCCACACCTTATTTCAAGGTTCAGAATAGAGCCACAATCTTCTCAAACTCTTCTCAAAAGTAAAGAGAGTGTAATCCACTAAACAGATTCACCATTGGGTATCTGTCAATCTTATCCAACTAGGGAACCTTGTATCCCTATCAGGGTACTGCGCATCAGTTTTGGCAAGTTCATTTTTTAATATATTTGGGTCTACAAGAACTTTGTTCATAGGGGCATCTTCTTGAACAAGGCCGGGATGCAAACCTATTATGTTAACCCCGAAGAGTCCTTCCTAATTAAGTCACCATCGTACTTCAAAGAGCCTACTTTTACACTATCTTCTTTGTTGGTGAGAGTGAAGCACACTAGATGAGGCATGATGAGATGCTGCAAGTACATAAAGGAACCAGACGCTTTATCGCCGGCAAGTAGTAGTAACAGTTCCCTTGGGCATAATACTGGTGCTACTTCAACCAATTAAATACAAAGGTACCATTGGGATTATCGTCACCAAATAAAAAATGAGGCTTCCCTGATTTGTCGTCATTAGGAATAGAGAACTTGGCATTTGTGATGGTCTCCCTCAGAATTCATAGTCCTCTAACTAGATCGTGTCAATCTGTTCTTGGCTGCTACCCTCTAGGTACAGGTTAATGTGCCTATTGAAAACATGCCGCACTTCGAAGTCATGAGTTCGATCATGACGAAGTGGTTGTGATGGTTGACAGGCTCTTTCGATAAGAAATTGTGCCAAAAGATGTAAAAATAAGTTAATATACAATGACTAAAGGAAAGCACCTAAGTCTTGTTGGATATGTCAAATATTGTTTTCATTTGTTTTATCCTAAGCGTACTCTTTTTGATCTTTGTGGATAAAACATATAAATGTTTTGATATTACTAATTGCTTGATCACTTGTTCATCAAAAATAATGATTTGTACATCAAGCAAGTTTTAATGTTATTAAGGTTTAGATCATGATTCATAGTTTCTTTTGATCATGATTTGTAATTACATATGTTAAGGTTTAGATCATGATTCATAGTTTCTTTTGATCATGATTTGTAATTACATATGTGATTTTATTTGATTGATTTATGGATCATGATTCATAGTTTCTTTTGATCATGATTTGTAATTACATATGTGATTTTATTTGATTGATTTATGATTTTATTTGATTGATTTGATTTTCATTTAGACTTTCATAATTGTTATGATTTTTTATGGTTCTCATATTATTTTCATTCAAAAATATCTTTCATAATTCTCATGTTTTTCCAGTCTTTTGATTTCATAAATCTATATATGTTTGTGTATTAAGATACAATTTTTATGATAATATATCTATGTGTGTGCTCAATCAATCATGATTTGCATTTAATTATTTGTGAACTTTTAATATATTGATCAAATATTTAAATTTTTTTTTGGTTTTTGAATATTTGACTTTCATTTTGGAATATTTTTTTATTTTTTGTTTAAGATCATTGTAACACTTTGTCCTAATGATACATATGTAAGTGTTCACTTTGTATCTTTTGTATGTGAGTTGATATTAGTGCGTCTCTTTATATATGTTTTTACTTAATATAATTACCTTAGTATTTCATTTCATACACTCTATGTGGCATTTTTGATAGGGGGAGCTTTTTCCCTATATTTGTTTTATACTCACTCATGCTTATTTGTAGGGGGAGCTTATCATTATCTTTCTCTCTTGTTGTTTTCCCCATTTTGATGTTGACAAAGGGGAGAAACAAGTCAATTGTGAGTATATCATTTTATTGGTTTTATGCATGAGGATTTTAATTTATAACTTCATTTGGTATCATGCATATTTTATATCTCTTTGTGTGGATTGTTTGTCATCATCAAAAAGGGAGAGATTGTTAGGTCTCATGTTTATGAGCCTACTATCTAATTTAGTTTTGCTAATTAACAAACAATTCCTAACAACGTTTGTCGAGTGTTGATATTTGCTTGTTAGGTATTCTACACAAAGGTCCATTGTTTGAGGTTGGATGGACTTGCGCCTACACGATCATATCCATTGGAGGATGGAAGGAATATCAGAATGAAGCTTTGCATTTCAAGTCAAGTACAAGTTCAATCTTCATCCGCAACCAAGACGAGCATATCAAAGATCTCTTAGCTTGGGTATATTGTTTTTAGTTTAGATCTTACACTTTTTGTGTTTATGCTTAAAGCTCAAACATTATGCACACATACACAATTTTGTTTTATAGCTTTTGAGTTTAAATCGTATTAATATGAAACTAATAGTTATATACATATACATATATACTAGTTTCCTATTTATCGATTTTGTTTGGAAAAATAATGTGTTTAGCTATATAAATATGAAACACATGAATATAATATACACACACACACATATTCGTTTCATGTTTATATGTGCTTAAAGTGATTTCATTAATTAACAAGTTTAAAATCAATGAAACATGTTTATTTGCAAAATTATATGTTTATGGATTAAAGACTCAATTACATCATGTTACATATTTTCCTAAGTCCATTAATCCATTCAAAATGAATATACAGGTTTGTTTGTTAAAATTTCAAGTGTATTGAGTTTTCATATTTTGGACTATTTTGTGAAATGATGAGTTTTCACATTTGGGAAGTGCAATTTAAAAAATTCATTTTGAAACATGTTTATATTCATGTTTATAAAATTTCCTAAAGTTTTATATTTTTTTGAATTTACTACAACAAATTGCATTTTTCCCAACGCTTATTCCCGATGCATAGTTAAATACGTCGCCAAAAATTATGTTTTTCCCGACGATTTTAGTTAGCGTCGGCAAAACATATATTTTCTCCCACGTTTATAATTAACGTCGCTAAAAGTGTGTATTATTTACGATGTTTTAACTTAGTGTCGGTAAAAGTGTATGGATTTCACGACGTTTTTCATTTTTGTCGGTAAAAATATATATTTACGAAATTTAGCTTATTTTTATTTATTTATACCGTATTCAGATTATTTGAAAGGTTCCATAAATTACTATAGTAATTTAATTTGGCCAATTCCC
>NC_033796.1:75721990-75728917 GCF_001876935.1 Asparagus officinalis
TTCCCCCCCCCCCCAGAATCTGTGCTCTTGACTGTGGATCTTAACTGGATAAATTTTTTGGTTAGAATCATTAGTTCTTGTTGTATTTTGAATCTGAAGAGAAGATTCCTTTTTCTTAGTGTTCGTTGATTTTTTTGGGGAAATTTTTATCAATTTTTGATAAAATGTTTTCAGGAATTGGTCATAAATTAATTACTGTTAAGGGCCTGTTTGTTTGCACGGAAGTAATTATGATGTAGCTGAAGTAAAAGAAGTAGAGGCTACTTCTGCTACTTCCAAACAAAAAAGTGTGTTTGGTTCTCTGAAAAACTTACTTCTAATTGTTTGCGGAAAAAGTTGTTGTATTCATTGCTGCATTCATTACAACTTCAATCGTTACAATGAAACATGCTGCATTCATTACAACTTCAATCGTTACAATGAAACAAAAAGATAGCCTTTTTATAAGACTCTTACATAATGAAAACAAAAAAAATACAACTCTTTTCAAACAAACGCAAGATCCGTTTATCATCTCTTGCTCGCGTGGGTCTTTGGCCTGTGACGGGGACGTTGATATCCGTGGACCACCGGGCAATCAGATCTGCTCCGAGAAAATCGGGCAGAGCTTCGTCGATCCGTGTGAGATCTAGAAGCTTTAAGCGTATACCTCGGCTAAGCGAGATATTAGCTCTTCTTAGTATTAACGCCAATGGCTAATACTAAGGCTAAGAGGGAACGGGTGATGAAGGCGCTGATGTAGACCTCTCCTCTCCTTGTTGAAGCGCACGACCACTCTTCACTGCAGCAGGGCTTCGCCAAGGCTCTCCAAAAATCCAGATCTTGAAAAATGAGGTAAGGGGGGGTATTTATAGGCAATGGGGCACCTAGGGGGCTTAGACACCCCTGGGGTGTCTCCAGAAATCCGAGACACCCCTGGGGTGTCTCTAGAAATCCGAGACACCCCTAGGGGTGTCTCGGATTTTCCGAGACACCCTTGGGTGTCTCGTGGAATTCCTGAGACCCATTGAGGTGCATTCGATTGTTTTCCCCGTAGATTCTTCGTCCGAACTCGGATTTGAGTGATTCCAAGTGCGTTGGATGCTTGACGAAGAGTTCGATCCGTTCTGGTGATTGGATTATCTGTAGAGTGATCGAGGCATGGATGGTGTTGTCCTTTTTGTGAACACCGCCGGGTTCCCGTTTGGTCCGGGTCTTGGTTGTTCCGAAATCCTATCAGCTCACGTAGCTCGTCGATTCACTTTAGTCGTTCGTCGACGTCAATTGGATTCCTGTGGCTCGGATAGTGACGTTCATCGTCGCTCTTTAACATTGAACCGTTCGTAGAGACCTATAGGCAATTTTTAATGCCTACAGATACCCCCTCCAAAGTGTTCCGGACTCGTTTCTTTTATAGCAGAGGCTGGAATACTTTGGATGTGATTGGTCTAGCCTTCAGTCGGCGTAAGGACCTGTAGTTAGCTTCAACTCTTGGCTCCTTCGATTTTCAGTCTATTACGCGTTGACCGGCGTTGACCCTTAGGGTTTTGAATCGTCGAACGTTGACTTGTGTGGATCTTGATTCCTCGAACGTTGACTTGTGTCGCAACGCGTTGACCGGCGTTGACCTAGGGTTACGCGTTGACCGGCGTTGACCCTAGGGTTTTGAATCGTCGAACATTGATTAGTGTGGATTTTGAATCCTCGAACGTTGACTTTTGTCGCAACGCATTGACTGGTGTTGACCTAGGGTTACGCGTTGACCGGCGTTGACCCTTAGGGTTTTGAATCGTTAAACGTTGACTCGTATTGCAACGCGTTGACTGGCGTTGACCTAGGGTTACACGTTGACCCTTAGGGTTTCGGATCGCCATTAACACAGTTTATACTCGTACGTTTGCTGGAGTATACACAGTTTAAGCTCTTAAGGTATTGGAGCAAAGCGGTCCCAGGTGTCGGGGCTGCAGGACCAACTGTTAAAGCTGATTCATCTGCATGTATGGATTTTATCCTGAATGCGTCAGTGACTCTTGCATTTATAGAATTTTTGGCAAATTCTCAGCCATCAACGGGTTTGATAAGCCTTTACCGACTACCGTTTGAGTCGGGCTAGCATGCGGATTATCTAAATCCGTTCCGCATGTGACGTTGTGCTAAGAGAGTTAACGCTCTTAGTGCTACGATATTGAATACGTAGACTTCGTCTTTCTCACGGGAATAGACTACCCGGCGACGCGTGTTAGGCGTTGACTTTAGGATTTTTGGCTAATCCCCAGCCTTCAACGGATTTGATTAGCCTTTACCGACTACCGTTTGAGTCGGGCTAGCATGCGGATTGTTTAAGTCCGTTCCACATGTGACGTTAAGCTAAAAGAGTTAACTCTTTTAGTGCTACGATATTGAATACGTAGACTTCGTCTTTCTCACGGGAATAGACTACCCGGCAACGTGTGTTAGGCGTTGACTTTAGGATTTTTGGCTAATCCCCAGCCTTCAACGGATTTGATTAGCCTTTGCCGACTACCGTTTGAGTCGGGCTAGTATGCGGATTGTCTCAATCCGTTCCACATGTAACGTTAAGCCAAAAGAGTTAACCCTTTTAGTGCTACGATATTGAATACGTAGACTTCGTCTTTCTCACGGGAATAGACTACCCGGCAACGCGTGTTAGGCGTTGACTTCAGGATTTTTGGCTAATCCCCAGCCTTCAACGGATTTGATTAGCCTTTACCGACTACCGTTTGAGTCGGGCTAGCATGCGGATTGACGAAATCCGTTCCGCATGTAACGTTGTGCTAAGAGAGTTAACGCTCTTAGTGCTACGATATTGAATACGTAGACTTCGTCTTTCTCACGGGAATAGACTACCCGGCAACGCGTGTTAGGCGTTGACTTATCCCTACTCAGGCTTCGGGATAAAATTCCCCGTGCGTGTGAGGCACGGATTATGGTGTTATTAATAACAACCTGCCACAATGTTGAATATGTGGTCTTTTGTCCTTTTTACGGTCAAGGACTAACCGGCAATGCGTGTTAGACATAGGCTTTGGGATTTTTGGCAAACCCCCAGCCATCAACGGGTTTGATGTGCCTTTACCGATTACCGTTTGAATCGGGCTAGCATGTGAATTATTAAAACCCGTTTCACATGTAACGTTGTGCTAAGAGAATTGCTTCTCTTAGACTTAATGCTATGATTTTGAATACATAGACTTCGTCTTTCTTACGGGAATAGACTACCCACAATGATTGGGTTATCCCTAAGAATACCCATGTGGCATTCTTCCGGGGAACTTCCCGATGCATTGGTTTATCCACCCCCAGCTTCTCTCTTGGAACTGGGTTTGACTTTGTTATCCGACCGGGTTATCCTTAAGAATATTAGCGTAATATCCTCCAGGAACTTCCCGTCACATAATTCGTCCACCCCCAGTTTCCTCTGCGGAACTGGTTCGGATATTGTCGGAGGAATGAGAAACAGTTTATACTCGTATACTCTTTGGAGTTTTGAGGAACAGTTTATACTCTTGTACTCTTTGGAGTTTTGCCGTTCTCAATTGGCTTACCCTAGCATTATAACGCCGGCTTCAACCAAGGTTTGGATGCTATTCTTTAAAGTAGAGCAAGCCTTGGTGGGATGAAGAATCCTCCTGTGGTACGCGCAGTACGTTGGATCTGCAGGATTTCGAGAAGAGACTCGAAGATGGCGGGAATGTCTTCGTCCTTGAACGAGTACTCTTCCTGGGCCTCTCGATCCGAAGTATTCTGTTGTCTTCGGAGCTGTTGTTGTGGCGTTTGATTATCGTCAATAACTGTTGCAGGTGCGTCCCCTTCATCATGAGGTACGAGACTCGAATTCAGAGGGCTAACCATCGGTTGGCTCCTCTCGGCCTTCCTCCTTCTGAGGAAGCGTTCGGCTTGTTCTCCGCGCACCTTCAATTCTCTCCAAGTACTGAACGGCTCTATTCCCATAACGTCCAATATGTTAATGGATAAATTATTATGACAGGTCTGCAAGACGAACTCCTCCGTGACGGGATCCTTGCAGTTCATTGCCTGATTGCGGAAGCGTTTGACGAAGGTGTCCACCGTCTCTCCGTCTTTTTGTTTCATATCGAAGAGGGTCCTGACCGACACTTCGGTGTCATCATCGAAGAAATGAGCGAGGAACATGCTCTCCAGGTCCTCCCAGCTGTTGATGCTTCCGGGCTTGAGACGGCGGTACCAATCGAAGGCGGGCCCGCGAAGGGTGCCAACGAATGACCGAACCATCAAAGGCTCATTGCCAGAGATCACCCCCAAGTGGGACTTGAAGTAGATTAGATGCTGAGTGGGCGAGCCCTCCGTTGAACGGCGTGAAGTTGATTAGGTTGAACTTTGCCGGGTACGGGATCGAATCCCACTCTTTCGGGTAAGGACACGGAATACCGGTCTTCTTCACCTCTCGAGCAATCATCAGGGCGTCGATTTTTCTTTCGAGATCCTTCATCTTTTCGGCCTGATCTATATCCTGTTTTGGATGATTTTCGAGAGGAATAATACGGCCACTCTCAGTGTTATCATCATTGGTGGGTCCACCCCCAGCGTTGTTATTTTTAGTGGGGCCACCCTCAGTATTCTTGGGCGGTGCGTCGGCCATGACGACTTCGTCCACTTCCGGATCGCTGTCAATTGCGGCGTTCTGGGTGCGACGACTGGATTCAACTAGCTAATTTGACAAAGCTCGGATTTGTTGGTCGTGCATTTGTCTCATCTCTTGCATAGCCATTTCCATTTTAAACTTGAAGATTTCCTTCTGCTTAGCCAGGGCCTCTTCAATGATTTTGGCTATCTGCTCGGTGTTGACCATGAACACTTCTCGAGCTTGCCCTATGCTAGACGTTGTATCGTCGGAGGCGAGCGCGGAATGAGAATCTGAGAACTCATCATCGGAATGGACTTCTTCATGGATCCCACGGTCGTCGTTATATCCGACGGCTTCTAGCTGAAGCTGAGCTACTCCCGAATTGACTCTGCTTCTTAGAGAGAAATTAGGGTCGGAATCACTTGAAACGATTGGGGATTTTCCCTTGTTGACCATGTTGATGGTGACTTCGTCATCTCGAGCAACCGATCCTCTTTGGTGGGAACGCCTTGATTTGGGCTTCGTCGTTCCACCGGAAATTCTCTCGAATATCGAGACCCTCTGCGGAGCGGTCTTAGGGGCAGCTACATGTTGATAATACTACCCTGATAAATTTGGTACACGGACAGTGAGAGTCCGCTTCCCGGGTATTTCTCTTTCGAGATTCATTCGCACCCCCAGCCTGATAGTACAACTCACTGACGTTGCAGTCGGAGTAACCTATCGGCTGCTCACATGGGTTCTCAGGTATAACGCGTTCGTCTGTCCGACAAGTTTTCTTCTGAGTAAACATTACCTTGTTGGCCCCTGCAAGAGTCGCACGTTCGGAATCACACCTTTGTGAGGGTGAAACCTTAACGGGCTCTTGGTCTTTTGCACGCACCGCCAAGCTGGCCGTTGCAGGAATCCGTTTGTTAGGAGGTCGCGTACGACCCCCAGTCCGGGTGTTGGCTTGCAGCTCGTTCGATGAGCTCCAACTCTCCTTATCAAGCGCTTTTCCTCGATTCTCGGGTAGAGTGCCGATACGATCCTCCAGAGGATTCCTAAACTCAAGGAAATCTCCGCTGCGGTGGGGATTCATCGGAGGTTCGGGATCTAAAGTTGACGAAGGCGGGAGAGCAACGTCGTCTGCTTTTTCCTTAGGCGTTGATTTGGCCTTTGGCACCCAAACTCGTTTGGATTTCGGCGATCTCTTAACTGCCTCTTCCTTTTGCATTCCTCGTGCTTTTTGCACCAGGGCTCGGGCATGCGCACGCAAGGCGCGGCGCTTCTGGATTCGCTCCTCGAGAGTAGAACGGGTTCTTTTGACACGAACCCATTTGTTCGTTTCTGCTTTGGAGGAGGGGTTGGTTGCATACCGTTGTTGCTCTTGGCGTCGCCTGGATTTGAGATCTTCATTGTAGCGAATCCCATCCATCGGCTCCAAAGCCTTGGCCAGCTGACGAGCAAGGCGTTGACGCCGTCTTTGACGTACTCTCTTTGACAATGTTGGAGCGTCTTCAGTAGCCATCTCCTCGGCGGAGAAGAAGTCCGGATCTGCGATCTCGACCACGTTGGACGACGCGGGGACGTCACGTGGTGCAAGTGCAGCGGCGGCAACGGGGTCTTGGATTTTCGAGCCGAAGGTCCTGCGAACATTTCTGGAAGAATTTACCTTTATGCGCCTGTTCGGAGAGGCGGATCTGGAGGAGGAGGAAGAGAGGCCTTCTTCGAACTTTTGCCGATCGAACTCGCATTCGATCTCTTCATTCACCCGGATCTTGAATGCCGGTTGCGTCACGACGGCGTCGGTAGCGATGCCGTTGGCTCCCACTGTGGTCGCCAGCTTGTTTGCGGAAAAAGTTGTTATATTCATTGCTGTATTCATTACAACTTCGGTCGTTACAATGAAACAAAAAGATTACCTTTTTATAAGACTCTTACACAATGAAAACAAAAAAAATACAACTCTTTTCAAACAAACGCAAGATCCGTTTATCATCTCTTGCTTGCGTGGGTCTTTTTCCTGTTACGGGGATGTTGATATCCGTGGACTACCGGGCAATCAAATCTGCTCCGAGAAAATCGGGCAGAGCTTCGTCGATCCGCGTGAGATCTAGAAGCTTTAAGCGTCTATCTCGGCTAAAGCGAGATATTAGCTCTTCTTAGTATTAACGCCAAGGGCTAATACTAAGGATCTGACGGGGAATGGGTGATGAAGACTGATGTAGACCTCTCCTCTCCTTGTTGAAGCGCACGACCACTCTTCACTGCAGCAGGGCTTCGCCAAGGCTCTCCAAAAATCCAGATCCAAAACAAAGGCCCAAGGGGGCTATTTATAGGTG
>NC_033796.1:75729182-75758105 GCF_001876935.1 Asparagus officinalis
GACTCCTGTGGCTCGGATAGTGACGTTCATCGTCGCTCTTTAACATTGAACCGTTCGTAGAGACCTATAGGCAATTTTCAATGCCTACACCAATACTTCCCTAAATGTTTATGTAGCGCCTACGTGTCATCTTACTTCTAAAATATTTTTCCAATCCTCAATACTCAGAAGTAGCTCGGAAGTAGTTGAAATGCATATTAATTATGACATAAATAATTTTTTTTATTAATATTTCTTTTATTAGTTACTTCTAACAACTTTTCATTGATAAAATTACTTCCTAATAATATTTTTAAATGTTATCCAAACAAAAAAAGTAAATGAAGAGGAAGAAGTTCTACTTCCATTACTTCTAAAAATATATGAAACAAACAAAAAAATGCTATTTCTACTACTTCCTACTTCATAGCTTTGAAATTTACTTCTATAACCTACTTCTTATTTCTAATACTTCCATTATCCAAACGGGCCCTAAGTTATGCAATTTCCATGCAGTGTAATTAGGCTTGGATTCTTTTATTCCAACAAAATCCATCAATTTCCCTAAGAGCTTGTTTGGATTGAGGGGAATAAGGGTGAAGGGAAGTTAGGGGAACCATTCACCTTGTTTGGGAACATTTAGAAGGTGAAGTTATTCACCCTAGTTCCCCTTGGTTCACCCCCTAATAGTATAAAATTTGTTACCCCTAAATTAAGGTGTAACCAAGGGGAAGAGAACTCTCTTCCCTTCCCTTTCATTCTCTCAGCTAGTTTCCCTTAGGGGGTGTTTGGCAATTCGAAAGTGAATTTAAAATATGTAAGTTACTTTTTTTGCAAATGACTTTTACATCTCATGTTAGCACTCAAGTGAAATACAGTGTTTGTTTGAAAAATTAAATTATTATTGAAAGTGCAATGTGAAGATGACATGGCAAAATAAGATTAATTAGAAAGTATAATTAAAATCGTCTAACTAAATTAGTTACTTTTTTTGTCACTTCCATGTGACTTCACCATTTTTTTAGGGAAAGTTAAAATTGCATTAAATCATACGTGGCAACTTTCTTGTATCTCACTTTCATAACCACTTACATGCAAACAAACATATAAATCGTTAAATGAAAGTAACTTTCTCACTTTCATCTTTCACTTGCATGCAAACAAACACCCCCTTAACTTCCCTTAACCCCATTGAAATCCAAACACACCCTAAAACACACAAGGGAAACTTCCCCCGTTTATTTTCGCGAAAAAAGAGATACCACCGCCCCTCCCGCTCGCCCCCCCCCGCGCAAACCTTGTTCTCTCTCTCTTCGTCGCTTCTCTGAACTCGCCGCTGCCGTCGGAGTTCGCCGCCTCCGTCGGAGTTCACCGCAGCCATCGAGCCCTGAAGTTCGCCGCCGTCATCGACCCTGTAGTTTGCCGCCGAATCCCTATAAAAAAACCCTAGTTCTTCCTTCCCAAATCGGATCTCACCGCCTCTCCTCCTCCTCATTTTCGCCGGACACCTGACTTGTAAGTCCTCTACCTCTCAAGATCATTCAAATTTTTGCTGGCATTATTCCAAAATCTTCACCTTTTTCTTGTTCTTAAGATGTTCGTTTGGTTCATTCAAATTTTTGCTGGCATTATTCCAAAATCTTCACCTTTTTCTTGTTCTTAAGATGTTCGTTTGGTTTCGGACTGCCAAATTATCACCCCTCTCAAAATCTTCACCTTTTTCTTGTTCTTAAGATGTTCGTTTGGTTTCGGACTGCCAAATTATCACCCCTCCTAAAAAAAATTGTGTTTTCTCGATTCACGAGTTGAGTTGGGGCTTATTAGGAACTGGCAAAATTTTGAAGGATTTTTTTAGCGTTGACCTTCATGGGTCTGCAATTAGTCTTGTTCCTCTAAATGTAATCCATGGGGATATACACATACACCTAATTGGTCGTAAAGAGAAAGGTATTGGTGCCTTTGTGTGAGGATATAGAGCCACCTTACCTTGTCTGACAACTTAAAAATATTCTTCTCCCCAATCATTAGATCAATCGAGTCAATGCTTGTATGCCATTACCATTATATGCTATTGGCATACATGTGAGCAAATATGCATTGAGAATCTGTCTTATATTAAATATTTTCACACTGGCCACTTTTATGCTAACTCATTGTTGATTAAGTTAGGAGTCTTATGGCTAAGATCGGTTTGTTTGTCTGTATCTGGTGTCAGGTTCTTGTGTTTGATCAAAATCTATAGAGGAATGGATGGTTCAGTCGTGTCCAGTAATTAAATCATTACTAGTTTAGAACCTTTAAATTATCTATGTAATTCTTGCTAATAATACAACTGTTCATCTGATTATGTTATGTCAGTTCGATACTCATTTAAATCAGTTAATGAACATTGTTGTAACGTCCACATGTTGAGCCTTTCATCTTTTGCTTTCTCTTTTCGTAACAAATTAGATGGTAATGAATCCTCATGTTGAGGCTTTCATCTTTTGCTTTCTCTTTTCGTAACAAATTAGATGGTAATGAATCCACATGTTGAGGCAATTGTTTTGTTGCAGTATTTATTTTCATATGTTGGAATTCGTCTTCATTTCTTTAGTTTTTTCGTTGATTCTGAGAGTTAAACTTCCAAATGTGCAATGTTTCTAAACCTATACTCTACAGCGACTCCTAATGAATTTAATTGTACTTGGAAATGTCTTTTCAGAATTTATTGAAATCCTGCTAATTCTTATCTAGTTGCAAATAACCCCCTATAACATTGAGACTAAAGCAAACATGGTATCAAATCAAATTCCAGCCAGGATCAGTTATAGGATCGTTTGTTGCATTAATCTGATGCAAGTGATGAACGATGCATATGACTTCATGTATTCATGTGTGTACGCATATGTTAAGTAATGGATGATGCATATATGACTTCATGTATTATTGTGCATGCACATGTGTGAACACTTGGGTGTGCCTGCGTGTGTAGGGGTAGGTGGGTGGGGAGCATGCGTTTTTTGCGTACATGTGCGCGCATGTTTGTGTGTGCGTGTACGTTTTTTGTGTGCATTGGTTTTAATTCAAGTTCATACGAAGTGTATCCTGCTTTGGTTCATTAGGTTTTAATTCAAGTTCATACGATTTTAGTGAGTTATAAATTTGATATCGTTGGGGTTCTCTTTGTCATATTTTTTAAAATATGTTTTGAGTTAGCATCCTAATGTTTTGTTGCTAGCAAGGTGGTCCCTATGAAGGGATCTTTTTTCGTCTAACAGATAAATTAATGTGATTAAGGACATCAATTAGCATGAGAATGATGCCAGGGTGATGGATTCATTACCAATCACCATTGATGACATCAAGGCTCTTTTCTTGTCATGAATGAATTTACAAACCTTAGCCAAACTTGTGATTAAGGCTCTTTTCGTCCACATGTTGGCTCTTTCTCTTTCTTGTCAAAATTAGATGTTCAGCACTCAACATCTCCAGAAAGAAGAATTATTGCTCCCCCTTTTCAGGGAAAAAACTTCTATATTGATCTATCAGTAATCGAAGTCTTTAGCAAAACTTCTGTATTGATCTCAGGCATTTATAGATCATTTCATTCGATGTATAGTCTATTACACTATTATACATTTTAGTTACAAATCATTTCACATAGACAAAATTTAGAAGTCTTCATCTCTAAAGTCTGAGGCACCTGAATCCATGGGGAATTCAGTATTTTGCCCGGCTTCAGGAGAGAGGCTAGCATCTGTGGCCAGAGACGGTGACCTGGCAGAAGCAAAATTATTGTTAGAACAGAAAAGTTGTCTGGCTACTTAATCCAGTTTTGCTCCTCTCAACTCACCACTTCACTTTGCTGCATCAAAAGGACACATTGAGGCTTGCTTATTCAAAAAGGGTAAACTAAGCAGTTTAAGCTTTTGTGTTGACTGTCGGTTCTTGTTTGAGATTGTGATGTTGTTGTTGGATAATGGGGCAGACGTAAATTCAAGGAATTCATATTGACAGATTTGTGTATATGCTAGTTTCTTATTGTTCGTTGGTTATTTTGAGTAACTGAATGGCTTCGGTTGGTTTTTTTTTGGTTTCGTTTTCTGGTATGCAAGCTTGTCATCGAGGGCATTGGGAGGTTGTTCTGGTTCTCCTGGTCTTTAGAGCTGATGTGAGTCATGAAATTGATTTCTTTTTTACTTGCTTGTTGGATTACAAGATTCCTATATTGTTAGATATTTTGGAGAAAAGGTCAATATTAACACTTTCTAGAAATCATGACTGAAGATTGTGATCATGTATATTAAATAGAATACATTCATTAGCCAAAAAAACTAGAATACAATCAATAGGATTCTAAATTATATGATCAAACCATATATGATTTATGATTTGCAATTAGAAGTTCTAAATACGAAGAAATGCACAATTCACAAAAGCTGTACAAAATTTATTTTTGTCATGTGTATGTTTTTGGTTTAATGAATATTATTTATGTACACCCAAAACTTTTTATAGAATGTGTAGCCTTTCGCAAATAAATTTAAAAATTTTTGATGTTGCTTTATTCTTGTTATGCAAGAACTTGGATTTGATTATCTTGGAAGCAAAGAGCAACTTGTCATGAATTTACAAGCAAACTAGAATATTTAAACAGTTGTTCCCTTCTTTTTTTTCTTTCACCTTTTTCTTTCTTTCCATTGTGTTTCTTTTTTTCCTTCATGGATTACAAGCGAATTGGAATATTTAAACAGGCCTTTGAGTGTCGACTTGGAAATGGAAATGAATGTAACTATTTTGCAATGAGAGAAAATTCTTTGTTTATCATAATATGCAACTTGTTTGGAGTATAATTTGATGTTTGGTTTCTTTGTTGATATGAATGGGAGCAATTTTTTTGTGGATGTTCAGGTTCTGTGTAGGTTTGTTGTTGACAGAAAAGATATTACTTTTGGCGATGCAAATTAGTCGACAAATGTATACTTTTTACCGACGTAAAATTATGTGTTGCCAAAAATTATACTTTTGCCAAAACTAAATTGCGACGCTAAATTTTTAACTTTTAGCAACCGATTAATTTGCATCACTAAAAGTAACACTTTTTCCGACGCTATATTGCGTCACCAAAGAGTAATATCTTTTAGCGACGTTATCTTGTGTCGTCAAAGAAATAGTTTTTAGCGACACTTCATTTTGTGTCGCTAAAAACTATACTTTTGCCGACGCTAACTTACGTCCCCAAAAGTATAATTTTTAGCGACGAACAGTTTTGCGTTGCTAAAAGCTATACTTTTACCGACGCATTGACTTTTGCTGACGCTGTATGCGTCGCGAAAAGTACAAGTTTTGTCGACGCACTTTTGTAAATGAAAAAATTCTGCGTACTTTTGTCGACACAAAATATTATGCGTCACTAAAAGATGTATTTTTCTCGACGCATGAAGCGTCGCCAAAAGTGTTGACTTTTACCGACGCAGTGTGTTTGCATCGCCAAATATTTTCCTTGACGTATTTTTGATGACGCGTTAGCGACGCTGCATTTACGTCGGGAAAGATTTTTCCCGATGTGTTTTAAACTTTTGCTGACGTTTTTATTTCGTCGGTAATGTTGTATTTTGTTGTAGTATATGCATAGTTAACACAATACGAGGAAAGTTAACAACTTCATGGAAAAAAATTTAACATGTTCACGTGAAAGTTAACATGTTCGTGTAAAAGTTAACATATATCGTTGAAACTTAACATTTTACAGGAAGGGTTAACATCTAACCATTAGAGATGACAACTATGTTTTTCAACTTTGAATTAAGACCTGAAATCACAATGTTTACATCACACAAAGCCCAGTTTTAAAAAGAGTTCATTGATCACTTACATTTCAGTAATAACTTTCTAATTTTTTCAGAAGTTTAATACTCTATATTAACAATAGCTTGCATGTGAATCTTCGTACAACCAGTATTTCGATTATGCTCCAACATGCACTTCAAATCATCTTCATTATCAACTGAAAAACTCAGGTTCGGGTGCCTTTCAGATTTATATATCAATGACAAAGCATCTTGAGTGATGCAGCGCGGAAGTGATAACCTCGGAATCCACCAAGGGTGTTCTCTGAATCCACAAAGAACGATCTTCGAATCCATGAAGAACTTCGAATCCACGAAGAAAATATTAAAAAGAGAAATTTTATTGATGAAAAGTTATTTTTCTTTAGGGATTACATGACTCTTCTTAAATAGAAAAATAAATAAGACCCCTACAAGGACTCTAATTCCTATAAGGACTCAAACTTTACCAAAAATAGTAAAAGAATTCCTAAAATATTAAAACTCCTAAAAAGACTCCTTATGATTAGGAAAGTCCACCGGTCAAATCTGAGATCAAACCGGATTTGTTTCCTAAACAAAACAGACTCCTAAATTATTACTAAAAATAGTAAAAAACGGACAAAAACGTAAATATCTCTCAAACTGTAAGGAATTTAGCGAAACGAAAAACGCAAACCGAACCCAAAGGGGTTCGGTTTGGATGGCTCCGTCTCGTCGAGATAGTCGATTTTCATATATAATTGGTCCAATTCCAACGTACGGTTTGAAAGTTACGGCCGTTTCTTCGAAACAAGTTATTTTCTTCGACCAGGCCCGCATTTGGGCTTGTGACTGTCCCATTTTGACATAAACGTGCCTGCTGTGTGTTGTACATCAGTCCCCCCTGCTTGAAAAGAGCTCGACCCCGAGCTTACACTTACATGAATAGCTGTTTCTTCTGGTGGGTAATACTCAAACAAATCTGCAACATTGAAACTAGGAGAAATACCCAAATCTGTAGGAAGGTCAACCACATAAGCGTTGTCGCTAATCTTCTTCAGTATTTTGCATGGACCATACTTCTTATTCTTTAGCTTGTTGTAGGTGGCCACAGGAAAACGTTCTTTTCACAGAAACACCATCACCATGTCTCCTTCTTCAAACACATTCTTCCTCCTGTGTTGATCAGCATCGGCTTTATATTTAGCATTTGACTGCTCTATCTTTTCCTTCACCTCCTGCTGGATAGCACGTATCTTTTCAACCATATGATCCGCAGGAACACTCTGTCCGGGAAGCTTAGGCAATGGAGCAAGGTCGAGATAATGATTCGGAAGCCTTTCATACACAATCACAAAAGGTGCATTGCCTGTAGTTCGACTCTCCATACAGTTATAAGCAAACTTAGCATGTGCCAAAGCAAGATCCCACTGTTTCGGTCGATCTCCAGAGATGGATCTAAGAAGATTACCGAGTGTACGATTGACCACTTCAGTTTGGCCATCTGTATGAGGGTGATAGGCAGTACTAAACTTAAGAGAAGTATTGAATCGCTGCCACAAAGTTCTCCAAAAGTGAGATAAGAACTTAGAATCTCGATCGGATGTAATGGACTTTGGCACTCCATGAAGGCGAACTATCTCCCGAAAGAAAAGATTGGCAATATTGCTCGCATCTGCAGTCTTCTTGCACGGAATAAAGTGCGCCATCTTTGAAAACCTGTCAACCACAACAAAAATAGAATCCATGCCTCGTTGGGTTCGAGGCAGTCCCAACACAAAGTCCATAGAGATATCATGTCATGGTGCATCAGTAACAGGTAAAGGTGTATACAATCCCGTATTCTGAGACTGTCCCTTAGCAACTTGACAAACTGGACAACGCCGCACATATTTTTCTGCTCCCTTCTTTAACTGAGGCCAGTAATATCGTTCTTCAATGGCTGTAATTGTTTTATCACGTCCCAAATGTCCTCCTAGTCCGCCAGCATGAAGGTCTCGAATTATCTGCTCTCTTAGTGAACTCTGGGGTATGCACAATTGATCGCCATGAAATAGATAACCATCCTGAATATGTAAGCCTTTGACTGATTTATTTTGAAGACAGTCGTCCTAAATCTTCTTAAAATCTTCATCCTCTGCAAACAGCTCATTAAGGTACTCAAACTCAATCACTTCAGCCTTCAAAGTTACCAACAATCTAGCTCTCCTACTGAGTGCATCTGCAACCTTATTCTGTTGCCCGGATTTATGCTTCAAAACAAAGGTGAAACGCTGCAGATATGCAATCCAACGAGCATGCATACGGTTGATGGTAGTCTGACTATTAAGGGTCTTCAAAGCCTGATGATCAGTGTGAAGCAAAAACTCTCTCGAGATCAAATAGTGCTCCCAATGCTTCAAAGACTGAACTATAGCATATAACTCCAGCTCATATGTGGTCCACTTCTGCTGAGCTTCGCTGAGTTTCTCATTGTAAAAGGCAACTGGACGCCCTTCTTGAGATAAAACATCACCAATTCCTATGATGGACGCATCACAATCAACTTCAAAGACTTTTTGAAAATCTGGAAGTGCAAGCACAGGTGCGGTGAACAACTTCTCCTTGATCAGTGCAAAGCAACGATCTGCATCTTCCCCCCAATTGAACTTCTGTTTCTTCATGCATTCAATTATTGGTGCTACAATGCTGCTGAAATTTCTTACAAATCTCCTATAGAATATTTCTAGGACATAAAAACTACGAACTTCGCTGACAGTCTTCGGGGTAGGCCAATCTCTAATAGCACGAACCTTCTCTTCATCAACATGAATACCCTCTGCACTAACAACAAAGCCTAGAAACACGAGGCTACTGGTCATGAAGTTGCACTTCTTCAGATTGATGTACAACTTGTTCTCCTGTAAAACTGTTAGTACCTCCCTCAAGTGGTCCAGATGTGCAGCCTCACTCTGGCTATAAATCAGGATATCATTAAAGTAAACTACGACGAACTTGCCGATAAAGGGTTTTAATACCAGATTCATCAATCGCATGAAAGTGCTAGGGGCATTAGAAAGACCAAAAGGCATGACTAACCACTCGTACAGGCCTTCTTTTGTCTTGAAAGCAGTCTTCCACTCATCTCCTTCCCTAATCCGAATCTGATGATAGCCGCTCTTGAGATCTATCTTGGAGAACACTTTTGAACCAGATAACATATCTAGCATGTCTTCCAAGCGTGTAATAGGAAATCTATACTTCACTGTAATCTTGTTGATAGCCCTACTGTCCACACACACACATACGCCACTCTCCATTCTTCTTTGGGACTAGTAGTGCTGGCACTGCACACGGACTCATGCTAGGTCGTATAAGGCCCTTCTGGATGAGATCATCGACCTGCTTCTGCAAAATCTCTCCTTCCTTTGGACTCATCCTATAGTGTGGCAAATTTGGTAGTCGAGATCCAGGGATAAAGTTGATCTGATGTTGAACGTCCCTAAGCATGGGTAATTCAGAAGGAAGATCATCAGGCATAACTGCATCAAACTGCTATAAGAGGGTCTGTACTTCAGGTGGAATTTCGGCAGTGATAGACTCCTCTTTTCCCGAAACTACAAGGGCATAAATCTCATCACACTGGTTCACATCTTTCATAAAGTCTTCATTGTTAACGACCAAGAAATTCTTCTTTTCGGCCACATTGGTTTTGACAGGCCCCTTCTCGGTTAGAGGCTTGAGCACAATTCGGCGACCATCCTTCTTGAAGATGTAAACGTTATCTTTCCCCTTATGCGTGGCATCAACATCAAACTGCCAAGGTCTGCCTAACAACATATGACATGCATCCATCTCTACTACATCACACAATGCCTCATCCACATAAGTTCGGGCAATGGAAAAGGATACCCGACACACTTCATCAACCTGTACGTCATTACCCTTGCGAATCCAGCCGATCTTATAAGGAGCGGGATGCTTCTCCGTCTTCAGCCATAACTTCTCCACCATGTGCCAAGAGACAATATTCTCGCTGCTCCCACTATCAATGATGACATCACAGATCTTCTGTTGTACCGTGCATCTCGTTTGAAAGATGTTATGCCTCTGTGGTGGTTCTTCTGCCTTTGGAGCTAACAATAGTCGCCGCACAACATATGAGAGTTGTTCCCCATCATCATCAGCATCCAACCCATCATCATAGTCTTCAACATCATCTCGGTCTGTATCCTCATCTTCATGATCCACTATGTTCACAGTACCTCTCTTAGGGCACTGATTGGACCGATGACCAGGATGTCCACACCTGTAACACTTGATCGGGTCAGGCTTGGCATAAGGGTTTGCTGGGGTAGGCTTCTTTGCTGTTGTTGTTGCCGAACCCTTGCCCTTCTCCGTTGTTGCATCCTGCTCAGAAACAGTTTGAGACTGTTTACTTCCACCACGTTTGAAACTCGTGCGCGACCCGTCGGAAGCTGCACATGATCCTTTAATATTTCGTCCGAGTTGTCGCTCTACTTTCTCGGCTAGGCTAACTGTATCTGCTAAGGTATAGGTCTGCTGTAGAGATACACGATCATGAATCGCCATCCTTAATCCCTCTGTATATCGAGACATCTGTTGGGCCTCGCTCTCGTTCAAGTTGTTGCGGGATGACAGCTGATAAAATTCCTGCGTGTACTCATCCACGGTTCTTCCACCTTGCTTACAATTTTGGTACTGTCCGAATAATACTTGTTCATAATCACTTGGCAGAAAACGGGTTCTCAGTAGCTTCTTCATCTTCTCCCACCTTTCGACCTTTGGCTTCCCTTGACGAGATCGATTTAGACAAACAGATTCCCACCAAGCTAAAGCTCCACCTTTGAGTCGGTAGGCCACCAATTTTACCTTGCGTTCTTCTGGGATCTCTATATACTCAAAAAGCTCCACCTTTGAGTCGGTAGGCCACCAATTTTACCTTGCGTTCTTCTGGGATCTCTATATACTCAAAGAACCTCTCTACTTCTGCAATCCAGTCCCAATTTTACCTTGCGTTCTTCTGGGATCTCTATATACTCAAAGAACCTCTCTACTTCTGCAATCCAGTCGAGAAACTCTTCAATATGCAATTGCCCGTTGAATGATGGCAGATCCATCTTCATCTTGAAACCTCCAACGTCATAATTATCCCTTCGTTGTCGGTCTCTGCGATAAACATCGCGGTGTGGGGATGCATAATGATCTTCCTCGCTGTCGGAATCTTCATACGGAGTCGACTCACGTCGTTGGCTACCATCAACGCGATTTCGATCTCCTGTCATATCCAGACGCTCTACTGCCACAGCTAGTCGCTCCATGACAGTCTTCATCTGATTGACATCGGCCTTTAGCATGTCGAACTCAGTTCGAGAGATATGAGCTTCATCACCTGCCATTGGATCGGAGGAACAATGCTCTGATACCAATTGACACAGCACGGAAGTGATAACCTCGGAATCCACCAAGGGTGTTCTCTGAATCCACCAAGAACGATCTTCGAACCCACGAAGAAAATATTAAAAAGAGAAATTTATTGATGAAAAGTTATTCTTCTTTAGGGATTACATGACTCTTCTTAAATAGAAAAACAAATAAGACTCCTACAAGGACTCTAATTCCTACAAGAACTCAAACTTTATCAAAAATAGTAAAAGAATTCCTAAAATATTAAAACTTTTAAAAAGACTCCTTATGATTAGGAAAGTCCACCGGTCAAATCTGAGATCAAAATTGAGTTGTTTCCTAAACAAAACAGACTCCTAAAATATTACTAAAAATAGTAAAAAAACAGAAAAAATACAAATATCTATCAAACCGTAAGGAATTTGGTGAAACGGAAAACGCAAACCGAACCCAAAGGGGTCGGTTTAGATGGCTCCGTCTCGTCGAGATAGTCGATTTTCATATATAATTCGTCCAATTCCGACGTACGGTTTGAAAGTTACGACCGTTTCTTCGAAACAAGTTATTTTCTTCGACCAGGCCCGTATTTGGGCTTGCGACTGTCCCATTTTGATATAAACGTGTCTGCTGTGTGTTCTACATCATTGAGGTACATTCATTCTTTCAGACACGTCAAATTTAAGTTCAAAAAAGCTTGTTGCTGAACTTAGCATCAGCATTCTCGCCTAACGACACCATGAAAATCAAGTATTTAGCGGCCATTGGGGGTTGTTGAAAGTTATGAGGACAGTTATGAGGAGTATTGAGGGAATTTTTAGCGCATAAGTGGTTCTTGAATGTTGAAGAATAAAAAATCTTAACATTTTACAGGGAGAGTTACCATCTAACCATTAAAGATGACAACTATGTTTTTCGACTGTGCATTGAGACCTGAAATCACAATGTTTACATCACACAAAGCTCAGTTTTAAAAAGAGTTCATTGATCACTTACATTTTAGTAATAACTTTATGATTTCAGAAGTAGAATATTTTATATTAACAGCAGCTTGCATATGAATCTCCGTATAACCAGTATTTCGGTTGTGCTCCAACATGCACTTCAAATCATCTTCATTATCAACTGAAAAACTCAGGTTCGGGTTCTTCTCAGATTTATATATCAATGATAAAACATCTTGAGGTACTTTCAATCTTTCAGACACGTCAAATTTTAGTTCAAAAAAACTTGTCATAGAACTTAGCATCAAGAATATAACATTTTCGCCTACGACAACATGCAAATCAAGTCTTTGGCGACCATTGGGGGTTGTTGAAAGTTATGAGGACAATTCTGAGGAGTAATTGAGGAGATGCTTAGCGCATAAGGGGTTATTGAAAGTTAAAGAATAAAAACCCTAATTTCATAAATGAGAGAGTGAGAGATAAAATTATACAATATATAACCCATGATGAAGCTGACCTATAATGGAGGGAACCCGCGCTTTTTCCCCCCGCTTTTCGTCGTCGATTCACATTAACTGCGATGGGAGAGATCACCGGATTGAGGGGTCAACAAGACAGTTTCCTAGGTGAGAGAAGAGGGCATTTTAGGTAGCGTTGTGAAAATACACAGAGTATATGTATAAAAGTGAGCTTTTAGGGCTGGGCCACATTTTTTACTCTCTTTTGGGGCTAAAGAGTAATAGAAATAGTTGCTGGGGCTGGGCCATATAAGCTTTTTCATTTTGGAGCATTGACACGTTTTTCCTTTTTTTTTATTTGCTGTCTTAATTCATGTCCTGGACATTTTGTGTTCTCTTTTATGCTTCCTTTAATGAGTTCGTCACTAGCTTGTCCTTAATTTATATATATGAATTTACAGTACGTTTCACCTCCTAAGCTATCTTGCTATACATGCTCTCTGTTACTTAAACATACCGAGTTGTAAGCTTAGGCAAGCAATAACTTAGTAACTTATCACCTTGACAGTAGTGCTCTAATTGTTGGATCGACGTCATATCAGACTGAAAGATTACATTTCTGACGGTTGACATTAGGGATATTTAAAAGGCATAGAGTTTGAATTTTTTTTTAATTATTTTCAACGTCTTATTTCATGTCCTCGACATTTTCTGTTCTCTTTTATGCTTCTTTCAATGATATCGTCACCTGTCTTATCTGTATGAATTTATAGTAGCTCTCACCTTCTAAGAGCAAGTGCATCAAGCTCCTAGTTGGGAGTCCTAGTCACCAAGCTTTCAAGAGCTCTCAAGCATTTTATAATAAAAAATTAAAAAAATAAGCCTTGGGAGACCCTCATTCTTTTATGGAGCTCCAACAAGCTCCTAGTTAGGAGCTTCACCAATATCAAAAAGCCCCTCTTCTATTTTAATATTTTACCCATTACTCAACGGTCATTTTTCAACTCTAATTGCTCATTTATTTCATTTACCAAATCTTTGTATCTATTCTATATATTTTATTAAATCATTAAAAAAACAAACAAAAGAGACGGAGCCACTTAAAATTCTCATCTGGAATACCACGCCCCTTCTCATCTCCCCTCATCTCAAAAGAGACCTCTTCATATCCCCAAGCCCAGACCTTAAAACCTCTTCATCTCCCGTCGAATTAAATCCACGCCTCTTCATCTCCCGTGTCAAAGTCTCTATTTTGCCGAGGACTTGCCGATCGGTATACATGCTCTATGCTATTTAAACATAATGGTTTGTCGGCTTGGGCAAGCACTAAGTTAAAACTTTAACATTAGTGTACTAATTATTGGATCAAGGTCATATCGGACTGAAAGTTTCCATATCCGATGTTGACATCAGGGATATTTAATAAATATCAAGATTTTATGGCGGATAAATTTTATGCATGTTATATATATCATAAATTCCCTAAATGATGAACCTTAACATGTATCCATAACCAAACCTATATCTAAAAATAATGAGCCCCTACTTTTTTAGTTTTGAAGTTCATTTTATCATATTATTTTGTTTACGGGCTGCTTGTTTCCATGCATTTTGCACCCTTGCATTAAAATAATAAGACCCACAAGTTAAAAAACATAAATTTTTGACAAATACATTATTTGTTTCTCGTTTTTTATACACGGATTTGTGGATGCTACATAGAATAAATGTATCAATTATAATTTCCTAAAATATGTTGATTTTATTAGATTTGTGAATATATTCCCAATAAAATTCATGTACAACCAAACAAAATTTGATTGAACTTTATCCTTTATGCAAATCATCTTTAATATCCATCACAAACAAACACGAGTATAATTATGGATTTGTCAAAATCCATTACATGCGTCATGGTTACTCCACGAACCAAATAGCCTCTTAATGTCAAATGTTGTATGGAAATAAGTTAGAAGCTTAGTGTTTTGAGATACCAAGACCCATTAGACTATAAATATCAGATTGAACAATATTGCTTCAACAAAAAACACAAATTCAAAGCGCTTAACAAACTAGATGCTTACAAAAATGGAATAGAATAAGAGTGAGGCTAGATGATACATCAATGCATGACTCGATAGAGGTGACACATAATGTCCTATACAAATGCTTTTGGGTTTAGCTGTTCAATACTCAATTTGAACCCTAAACCTGAACCAGGAACACCTTTAAAACTTAGAAATAGAAAGAACACTTTATAGGGACATTTCGGCCAATTTCCTTGGGCCAAAATGTCGACAAATATAGCAAGACCTTGACTCGATATATCTCTGACAAAACCCTAAAAAGCTTTTTCTTTTTCTTTTACTTGCGCCTGAGGTTGCGCAACAATAAGTTAGCTGTTCTTTGCAGCCATAATGACCCAAGTGTAAACCACTACTTGACAAATATTTAGTTTGGGGACCTCAAAAATAAAACATTTTAAATTTTAGTTATAAAAACAAACCACCAACTATTATCTACAAAACCACCTACTATTATCTACAAAAATGAATGAAAATTGGTTGTTCAAATTTTTTCGCTTTTTGTATCAAATATATTTCAAACTGAGCGGGAATGTCTGAAGGCGCAGGTTAGAGAGCGATTTTCGTCCCGCTAACGTGCACCCCCGCTTTGAAATGGCAAGGAAAAAAGGGAAAAATGGGAAAAAAATTCTTGAAATTGGATTACGATCTTCTAATCCAAGTTCATCTTCACTTGTAAAATCTCCAGATACTATTTTCTTTGAAGATGATGAAGAATCTGAGTTGGATCTGATGGGATCTACATGTCTAATTGGAGAGAAGAAGAAGGTTCTCCTGTCTGATTTGTTGAGCTCTGCTCCTGATCCAGGTTCTATCCCCTCTAGATCCAAGGGTTTTCAATCTCGATCTGATTTGTTGAGCTCTGCTCCTGATCCAGGTTCTATCCCCTCTAGATCCAAGGGTTTTCAATCTCGATATCTTCAAGGTGAGTCCAGTCCTTCTTGTAGTTATGCTAAAGATTCTTGGGCTGTAGAGGTTGAGTCTGTGGAAAATTCATTGTCTCGGCGTCATGAGCTGCAATCTGATAGGAATCTTGATGACAAATCTGCTCCTAAGTCTAGCTCTTCTGAACTGAATGCAAATAGAATTCTTGATGATCTGGACTCTGTTTCATTTCTTGAAACTGTCCTGAATGGAGCTAAAATTACTAATCAAAATCCAGATTCTAAATCTCCCATGGAGAATTTGGTTTTGGAATCTTCTAAATCAAATTTAGATGATGTCTCTCAATTGGAAACAAAGAAGGAATGCCAGAATCCAACTAAGAGTTGGGCTAGTCTTTTTACAGACAATAGAAAATCTGGTACAGGCATGAATCTAAACTTTGTTTCACCTGCATCTAATGATACTGTGATTTTTGATGAGGAAGAATGGAATGAAGGTAACTCATTGTGGCAATTTTCCCTAATTGGTCAAGTTTTGGGCCTAAATGCAAAGTTTAAAGCTATGGAAAGTTTTGTTCATAAAGTCTGGGCTCGTTGGGTCATTCCAGAGATTTGCATTCTTAAGCCAGGCATTTTTCTGTTCAAGTTCAAGAATCAGGTTGAAATGAATGATATTCTTGTAAATGGTCCATGGTTCTTTGGATCAAGACCTCTGTTATTAAAAGCATGGTCGAGTGGAGATGAAATTGAAAAGTTAAAGGATTATATCTATCCTATGTGGATTCAATTTCCTACACTTAGACTCAATCTATGGAACTCAAAAAGCCTTAGTAAAATTGCAAGTCTAATTGGAAGACCTATAGCTACAAACAAACTCACAGCTAGACAGAGGCTATCGTATGCTAGGGTTCTTGTTGAAGTTCATATGCCAGCCCCGCTTCCTGATCAAATCTCAATTCAAGGTCCAAATGGTATGATGATAAAGCAAAAGGTGATATATGAATTGAAACCAAAATGGTGCGATAACTGCAAGATTGTAGGGCATGACACAATGGTTTGCAGAAGGTTTCCAAAGACTCAAAGATGGGTTCCAAAAAATGCACAGAGTGGTAGAAATCATGATAAACAGGATAGTTCTGGGATTTGTGTTCAAGGCAACACTAATCCTAGTTCAGATTCCACTCATAACTCTAAACAGGATAGTTCTGGGATTTGTGTTCAAGGCAACACTAATCCTAGTTCAGATTCCACTCATAACTCAGGAATTTTAAGAGAACATAAGCTTGTGCTTGAGTCTGGGAATATTAAACAAGATGCTGATCAAGTAAATATTTCTGATACTCAAGATGTTCACATTGTGGAAAATCTAGGGTCAAATCAGATTTTAATACCTGAGGTGCAAGTTACTCCTAAAATGGATACTCAGGGATATATTGTTGGTTCCTGCAGTAAATCTCCTAAGAATCCTGTGCATATGGTACATATACATTCTGGAAAAGTGGAGACTAGAAGCAAAGGTCTTCAAGATGTTAATTCTTGTCACTTGTGCAGAATAGCAAAGTCAGGAGAGGTCTATCCACAGGTATTCAAGATCCCTCTACAGTTGATAGAGGGGGGATGGAAAAATTATGAATTGGACTTTTTGGAATGTTAGAGGACTAAACAAGTCCTCTAAGCAACACTTGGTGAAACATTATATCTCTCAATACCATTTATCCTTTATAGGTCTGGTTGAAATAAAGATTCAAGATAATATGTTGCCAATAATTGCCAGGAAAATAGCTCATAACTGGAGATGGGAGGCTAATGTAAGAGATTCTGGTAAAGCTAGAATAATGATCCTCTGGGACCCTAATCTTCTGGATATTCAAATGATAAATCTCTCAGATCAGCATATTACCTGTTCTGTCAAATCTCTGGATGGGAGGATCAATTGTGTTACTTCTACAATTTATGGATATAATCAAGCAGTAGCAAGGAAGGAGCTGTGGTCTGAATTAAAACATATCCAACTTGCTATTGGTAACATTCCTTGGCTTATCAGTGGTGATTTCAATGCCTTGGTCAATAGTGATGAAAAGCTTGGGGGATCTACTTTATCTGAGGGTGACATAAAAGATCTCAGGGATTTTATTAGTGACAGTCACCTAAATCATCTCAAGTCTATTGGGTGTTTCTTCACTTGGAGCAACAAGCAAGATCCTAGTTCTAGAGTGTGGAGTAGACTAGATAGATCCTTGGTGAATGATTCATGGTTGCATAATCATAATTCTAGTCAAGTAGAATATTTGCTTCCTGGCTTATCTGACCATTCTCCAGGCCTTATCTCCATTTTTGATGACTTCAAACTGGGTAAAAGGCCTTTCAAATTTTTCAATATGTGGATTAAACATGAAAATTTCTTGCCTGTAGTAGCTAGCATATGGCAAAAAGAAGTTAAGGGATATAAAATGTTCTCAGTTTGGTCAAAATTGAAATTGCTGAGAGAATCCCTCAAGGAATTAAATAGGAAACACTTCTATAATATAGATGTACAAGTTCAGAGAGCAAAATTAGCTCTGGAAGAAGTTCAGGGAAAACTTCAAAGCAATCTTTTGTGTCCAAATCTCATTAACAGAGAAAAAGAATGTTTAGCTTTATATAACAAATTGCTGGATTGTGAACTGTCTTTCTATCAGCAAAAATCCAGAATTGCTTGGAGTATCAAGGGAGACAGATGTACAGATTTATTTCACAATATCTTGAAGGGTAACAGGCATCACAATAGAGTTTTAGCTCTTTATAAGAACAATGGGGAAAGGTTGACTGACAGTGATGCAATTGCAAAGGAATTTGTGTCATACTACAAAAATCTAATGGGGAAAGCTACTGATACTATAATTCCTGATATGAATGTGATCAAAGCAGGGCCGTGTCTAAATGATTCTCAAGCTAATCTCTTGCAAAGAGCTGTTTCCAAAGAAGAGATTAAAGATGCCATATTCTCAATGTCAGATAATAGTGCTCCTGGACCTGATGGGTTTGGTGCATGTTTTTTCAAATCAGCTTGGCCGATTGTGGGTGATGAAATCACACAAGCAGTGGAGGAATTCTTCACTTCAGGAAAGCTTTTGGGTACATTAAACTCAACCTCTATTACTCTTATACCAAAGGTACATTGCCCTAAAACACCCTCAGATTTTAGACCTATCTCTTGCTGTAATAGTCTTTACAAATGTATATCAAAAATCCTGGCAAATAGAGTCAAATCTGTTTTAGGCTACCTGGTGAATGAAGCTCAAAGTGCTTTCATCAAGGGTAGGCAAATAACAAGTAACACTTTGTTGGCCCATGAACTTGTTAAAAGCTACAGCAGGAGGAACATATCTTCCAGAATAATGTTAAACATTGATATAAAGAAGGCTTTTGACACCATAAGTTGGAATTTTCTGCATGAAATGCTCAAGGGGCTTGGTTTTCCAAAAAGGATTATTGACTGGATCATGGTGTGTATATCTACACCAAAATATTCCATCTCCCTAAATGGTACACTGCATGGTTATTTTAAGGGGGAAAGGGGATTGAGGCAAGGTGATCCACTCTCACCATATCTCTTCATTTTTGGTATGGAGTATTTGTCAAGGAGCTTAGACCTTTTAAAACAAGAGAAACAGTTTAAATATCATCCTAGATGTGGCAAAATGAAGATTACACATCTAATCTTTGCTGATGATCTATTGCTCTTTGGTAAATGTGACCTGTATTCAGTTAAGAAACTGTTTCAGTCTGTCACAATCTTTGGTAAAGTTTCTGGACTGGAAACAAATAAAGAGAAATCATCTATTTTCTTTGGAGGGGTTGAAGAGTCTGTAAAAGTAGCTATCAAAGATCATCTATGTTTGACTGAAGGATGTTTCCCTATTAGATACTTGGGGGTTCCTCTAGTATGCAAAAGGCTGTCATATGAAGACTGTAATTCTCTCTTAAATAAGATTACTAGCCAAATTCAAACATGGCAAAAGCACAGAAAACTCACATATGCTGGCAGATTACAAGTGATTAAGAGTATCATCTTGGGAGTTCAGATTTATTGGACTTCAAATTACTTATTGCCAATCAAGGTAACACAGAAGATAGATGAAATCTGCAGGAATTATTTGTGGGGGAGCTCCAAAATTCCCTTGGTATCCTGGGACAGAGTTTGTATGAGTAAAAAACAGGGTGGTCTTGGAATCTTCTCAGCTTCAGTTTGGAATCTTGCAGCTGCCTTAAAGAATTTATGGAATATTCATGTTAATAGGGAGTTAATGTGGATTAAATGGATTCATGGTACCTATCTGAAGCAAGGGGATATCTGGCATGTTAAAGCAAGATCAGGGGACTCTTGGATGTGGAAACAGCTTATCAAAGCAAGGGATAAGGCTTTACATTTCTGTGGAGGAGTTGGTAACCTAACTCAGTTGATTGGTTCTTGTTTCAGGGGGGGTAAACTGAAGTTATCTGATATATACCATGCTTTAAATCCAGCCACCAGTAAAGTCCAATGGCACAATACAATATGGGAGAGTTTATGCTATCCTAAGCACTCTTTCATTAGCTGGTTAGCTGTCAATAACAGACTGAATACTCAGGACAGATTGTTAAGAAGGGGAATAATAAATACAAATCATTGTGCCTTATGTTCTGATTCTTTTCAGGAAAGCAGAAGCCACTTGTTTTTTGAGTGTGCTTATTCTAGTGATGTTTGGAATTGTATAATGGATTGGCTTCAATTCTCTTGGAGGTCATGCAATTGGGAGTTATTGATAAACTGGTTCAGTTCAAGATTGAAAGGAAAAGGTATTAAACAAAGGGTTAAAAGAATGGCTCTTTCAGGCACAATTTATGCAATCTGGAATGAGAGGAATATGAGACTTTTCCAGTTAAAGAAAAGGTCAGTTGAGCATTTAGTTAAGGGTATTAAAGTGGACATAATGACAGTGTTGCTAAACTCAAGCATCTCCCCTGAAAAAACTGCCTGGATTCATTCTCTGTAGAACATGCACAGAAGTGCACGGTTGCACATGAATGACAGGCTCATATCTTCCCTAAGGATTTCTGAAATTTGTTTTGCATTTACAGGCTTTTTATTCCTGTTTGTAATTTCCATGTATTGGCTATTGCTCTGATTCTTGAGCTTTAGCTTCTCATTTTCTGGTATTCTCATATTGAGATCATTGATGTACATACAACTTTCATATTTGGAGATGAAATAAAATTTTCATTTACCAAAAAAAAAAAAAAAAAAATTTTTTTCGCTTTCTAATCACCTGGGGTTGGCAACCCTAGCTGATTAACTTCTAAACCCTAAACTGTAAACTACTGAGGGTTGCTCTGGGTAGATAGAAATCTCATGGAATTATAGTATTTACATTAATCGGGCAAACCCTCTTCACGTCTCTCTTTTTCATCCTCTCTTTCCGTCTCTTTCCCCATTAACTTCAAAGCCAATGAGCAATTTTTAAAGTTTATAGGTACTATCACTCTTGTTTTGTTGGATTTTTAGGAGTCGTCCGTTTGTCTTATAGATAATTAGGATGCAACAGTGGCTGGGCTTTGTGCCGAAAGCCCAAATAGTTATTCCCTTATGTAAGTTTCTATAATTTAGAATTTTGATTTTGTATTGGACAATGCATAATTTGTACAAATCATCTTGATCAGCTCTCCTGTCCTTAATGTATTTAACTGGACAACCTAGAGACCGAGTACCAGCAGCAGATATATTTGGTCTCTACTTACCTGACGATTGCAAAGGAAGATGGTACTCAAGGAGTGATGGCGGGAGAAGTAGACGGAAGCAGAAAACAAAGGAGGACGCACAAAGAGATCACTAAAATATTGTCCTGCAAGCTATTGTTGTACCATATGAAGTTTCTTACTACACGGGATTGGCAATCTCAGATACTTTATTATTAGACCGTTAGTTACCCCAGGTTTGCAACCTAGGTAATTAAAAAATAAAAATTTAAAAAAACAACCAATTTTCAACGCATTGCTGCTGTTGGCAAAAGTGATCATTTTTTGTAAATAAATGATGACTTAGACTACTTCATAACGAAATTAAAAAATGTTAGTTTAAAACATTGACCCTTGGTTTTGATGAAACAGAAATTCAGGATTATAATGTTACAAACATATACCCTTAAGCCTAGCTTCAAATTTACAGATCATTTCACAACTTGATCGGCACATGATTGACTTTTGATGAGGAGGCTGAAACAAATATTAACCCTTAAAACACGAGGCTTACAGGAATAGTGCCACGAACCTGAAGATCTAATCTTCCTCAATTTTTTGGAGGACCCTTCCACTTGAAATTGTCTGCATAGGCTTTTGGCTGCACCACAAAAAAAATAAAAAATAAAAAAAATTGAACCTCATGAGAGCTGCACGCTTATTTGCATGCTTATCTGACAGTAAACAAAGCCCTTATTGAAGTAAACCCACAGTTGGAACATCTAATAGTGTCACATTTAATTTTATCACTAAAAGTAATGTGCCATTGAGATCGTAATTGAACAAATAGAGGATAATTGAAAGAATAGTTCAAACATTAACAATGTTACCAATTTTTAAGAGTAGCATAAAATTATCAAGCAGAATACGCAGGACTACAGTAAATTAACTTCAGCCACATAAAAATGGAAATGGATTGCCAGGCATCTCTATCGGATGAAACACATATAGGCAACTAAACCAGCAATGAGATTTCCGTCCTTCAAAAAAAGCACAGCAATTAGATGTTTCTATTCAGAACTCATGTTTTCTAACATTTCGTCAGTTTAAACAGCATACGTTTCAATTTAGATAACATATACTCCAAGAGGTATTCAGGAGATCTGTAAGGTAAAAATGATGGAAGATAAAGAAGACAAAAATCATGAATAATAATTCTACGTAAACTAGACATTTTAGAGTTTACGACTAAAAAGGTAACATGAGGACATTCTAGATAAATAAATCGGAGCACCAAAACTGGGGTAGACAACTAACTGCATGTAACCTACTGAGAAGTAAGCCTTATTCCATAACTCGTGTATTTGCATGATGTCCATTACATTCTCCTCCGTGGCAAGGTTAACCCGTAGAAGAAAAATCCAGTGTTTCTAATGGATTGTAATATAAGCCTAATTAAAAAAATTATGAACGACATCAATATTTCAATATAATAACAGCCATCTATGCAGGTCTCAAAGTGCTCAAAAAATAACTTTGCAACAACACTGCTCAACCTTAAACTTCAGAATGTGATGTTTGAATGCTAAAACAGAAAAAAGAACTTATTTCAAGCAAGGTTTCAAGAACAATGTCTTAAAAAACTCAGTGTTTCATTCAAAATAAGCTCCAATTACTAAAATTAAACAGAAGACTGGATTTTGATGAATGAAATTGCTGATGACCCCAATCACGCTCAATTAATGTCAAAAACAACTTCCAAACAAGAAGTAAAGGCAATATTCGTCATTCTAAACAGTTACCGAAATGAGGACCTGAGATTCGTTAATCTAAAATTAGTAAGTTAAAGAAGTGGAAGTGTTAGCTTTATGAAGCTTAGTTTTGTGAAGCAAAATTCACCCCATTCAGGCCGATTACAGTACTTAAGAAAGCATGATGTCTCTGATATATTCCTCCTGTTTTAAATATGAGCTTAATACAATCAATGGTTAGGTGTGAATTCATTCATTGAACTCCTTGGTACTTTAAGCTAATATGAAGCTTCTCGTTGCCTAAATCAGTAAGCAGATACATAATTGCAGTAATGGGTCCTCGCATTGTTACCCAATGTAATAAATCGATAGTTAGCATTCAAACCGAATGAAGACATACAAGAGAATAAATCCATATCAACCTTAGTTCAACTGAAGGAATTGCTGCAACATGAGACTAAATGCATTTAATGGACAACCACTTACTCAATCAAAAATGCTGTCAAAAAGCAATAAAAGCTATGTTTAGTAAGGCAGTACGAACAGCTTCCCACTCTCTTTTAACTATTGATATAGTTTAGCATAAAACTACACTAGTTCGTATGTTAGTCAAAGTTTTGACTCTTCTATTACAAAAGGAAAACCTAGTTAACCCGAAACACTTCTGAACATTATCTCACAAGAAAGGAGTCCTTGCACAGATTTTATATTGCAAAAAACAAGTTGGTAATAGCAAAAGATTTGGCTATGGATCTGGGTAGATCTGAATAAATTCGACCTTAAATTTTTAGTTTCAATTATAGCTTTGAAGAATATCTTTTTAGGTGGTGTTTGTTTGGATTACAAAGGAATTGTTGTAAAATCTATCAGAATGCAGATCCCAGCAATAAAAAATGGTCAGAATCAAAATTGTGTGGCACATTCCTTTGTTCGTTTGCAAAGAACACAGCATGGAATTTATTGAAACACCAACAAAATGTAACCTTAAAATTCATAGCTGAAAGAGAGCAGTTGGAGAGCAAGAGTTAAAGGTCAGTCCTTTTGTGCCTTTACAAATTCAAGAGAATAATAACAATAATAACAAAATGATAATAATAACATGTAATCTAACAAAATTCAAAGGCTAAGTAGCACTTTACCCTATTGTTTCACCTACGTTTCACTTGCATACTCCCAATCGTAATTGCTAGCAAGATAATACCCTAAAGTTTTCTAAACTTGCACTTATTACGCTCACTTGCTTTTGGTAGCACTTATATACCATAAAGTTGTTAAACTTGGTACTTAAACACCCTAAAGTTTTTAAAATTGACACTTAAAATACCCTAATTTTTTTTAAACTTGCACTTAAATACCCTCAAGTTTGCATAACTAAGGGTAGTTATGTCACTTATGTGCAAGTTTTAAAAAATTGAGGGTACTGAAATGTTAGTTGTAAAAACATTAGGGTATTTAAGTGCCACGGAAAAAAAAGAGGTACATAAGTGCAAGCTTGAAAAACCTTGAGGTATTTTCTTACTTCCAAATACAAGTTAGGGTATATAAGTGAAAAGTAGGTGAAACAATAGGATACACAAGTGCTATTTAGCCAAATTCAAAAACAAATCTTAAAATTTTCAAAAAAAATTATGGAAAATAGTAAAAATTTGAAATTAAAAATCAAAAATTAAAGAGTTATTAAAAAAAACAAGAAAAAAAGATCTACCATTCTAAAATTTTTGAACTTCTTATTCTTGTATTAAACATTGTTTTTTTTAATACAATAAAGTAACATTTTATTACTCTGATATTTTCATTATTTAGTTTAGAATAGTACTTAATACTAACATAATCTATTTTCAATACAAAACCAATCATTAGTAAGACCCATAAATCACTTCCCGGTTTTATCACTCTCTTTAAACACAAACAACTCATGGAACATCTTTCCGTAACTTAATACTCCTTTTTTCCACAACCCAAACAAAAAGCTGAAAACTTGAAAAGTTGTAAATTTCTTTAGCTCTCTAATGTTATAAATCCCAAATAAAAATCCTGGAGCCAAACATCCCCTTGGAAACTACAAACATTGGAAAAGAAATTTAAAAGGCTCAGATAAGAGCTTAGCATTAGCAGTAGTATCCCCAGAAACTACAACTCCATCTACAACATATAAATGACTATTCACTAAATTATGGATTTAGACCAAAATTGTGTTTATCAATTGTTAGATATATTAGTATTTAGATCTAGTAGATATTATGAGATATTGTGAGATGTGATTTGATTTGATATGATTTTATCTCATACATATTTTGTAATATCCCTCTAATCTCTATTTAAGAGAGGTATGAGTTAGATGAATAGAAAACTTTGCCTTCTCTATTTCTCTACATGGTATCAAAGCCTACTCGATCCTAACAACTTTTCTCATATTTGTAGGTATCAAAGCCTACTCGATCCTAACAACTTTTCTCATATTTGTAGACATCGAGACTGTTGAGGGGGTTTTGCATGGCCTTCATGCTCCCCTTGGTGGTTAAGACAACATCTTTGGCGGCTTTAACACATATGATTTCTACATCATTTGTAAATCTTTATTGAACCTCAATAAAAAAAGCCCTACCTTGAACAACCCTAACCTTAAAAGGGGAAAATGGCAATATTTGTCAGGATGATGTTCATCGATGAACACTAACCCCTCGTGTACTATTCATCATGAACAATATCGCTCCTCATCTTCTGATGGTTGAATGCAAAAGTACGTAGTTGATTTTGACGTTACTTCTACTGGCTGACTCATCTAGAGTTTCTCTTTACTGGTTGACCCGCCTAGGGTTTCTACGGGCGTACCCACCTAGAATTTTTATTGGCTTACCCACCTAGGGTATTTATACTAGCTGTAACAACCGTGAATTTTGATACGTATTTAAATAAATTTTTCTAGAATTTAAAATGTTATATTATATTTTATTAATATTTTTCCTAATTTCTAGAATTTTCTGAGTTTTCAAAATAAATAAATAATAAAATATATAGTCTTGTATTTATTAATTCTGCTAAATATTAATTTATGGTTTAATGATTTTATATATATAATCTTTTGGTAGTATTATTAGTGACCTTGTTATTATTAATGTAAACCTGAGCTTAGTATATTAGTACATATGTAAATATATAAATATTTAGCTGTTAATTATTTATTAATGTTATTATTTGGTTAATTAACACCAACTCTCTCTTATAATTCGTGCTCTCTCTCTTTCTTACTGTCATTTTCTCTCTCCCCTCAACTCCAGAAAACCCAAACGAAACAACCCCAGCCACCGGACCACCGCCGCCTCCGCGTGATCCGCCGCCGCGACCACCCCGCGCTCAGCTCCGACGCTAAGCACACAACTCGCTCAACGCCATCGAACCGTTCGATGAGACCCCGAGGCAAGATCCCGATACTCTTTGACTTATCATCCAATTCTTAGATCCGCCCTGATTTAATTAGCTGCTTGCAAGATCCCTATTCTTGCTCAGTATAATTTTAGATTGATCACAAATTTATTATGCATACGAACTCGTTACCCGAATAATTATTCGTTACAAATACGGAACTGTCGTGAACATATTGGACTGAGAACTATAACGTATAGAACTATCATGAACGAAACGGACTGTAGACAATAACGTATGACCATTCACATTGTAATACATATACTGTGATGACCTGTACGGATTTATTTAACGAATGATACTAAAAATAATATTTTGATAATAGATACTGTAAAGATAAAATAAAATAAAATTATTTTAGATTAATTTATAATTTTAAAGAATTTTATTGACAAAATAATCAATTTAAAATAATTACTATTTTGGTGAAAAATCATTTTAGAGTAATTATAATAAATTAATAGAGTTGATTTGACAAAAGAATTATTTTAGAATAATTATAGTTTAAAAGAATTTATTTTAGATTAAGTATCAATTTAGAATAATTTCAGTAATTTAAGAAAGTTTTATAAAAGGAATTATTTTTAGGATATTTATAAATATTTTTAAAGGATTTATTTTAGATTAGATTAAGTATCAATTTAGAATAATTTCAGTAATTCAAGAAAGTTTTATAAAAAGAATTGTTTAGAACATTTATAAATATTTTTAAAAAGATTTACTTTAGAAAAGGGATTATTATGAATGATTTATGTTTCTTAATTTTAATTATGTGATATGCTATGATATTGTTGAATATGATTAGTTGCAGTTATTACTCTTTGTTACGTTTGAGAACCGTTAGAAATTCATGACTAGTGTGGTCTGGTGTGTCCTGTTTAAGACTTAGAAATCTGTGTGTATGTTGATCTTGATAAGGCTCGCACCAGTGAACCGTTTCGCACTGGGGTTAGTTTGTTGTGCCAAGTGAACCGTTTCGCACTTGGTCAGTGAAATCGTTTCGTTGTTGATTTATCTTCCAGACTCGCACCAGTTAGGTTTGTTTCGAACTGGGGTTGGTTTGATGGGCCACGGTGAAGGTTTGTTGCGTCACTTTGGTTCGTGAATGTGATATTCACCCGGGTCGGCTTGAAGTTCGAACCAGGCCGAATCGGTTTGCGTGGAGTCCTATTGGAAGCACGTAGGGGATTTGTGAACAATCAGATATCCGAGAATATGAATTTTGATTCTGTGTGAGACGTGTACCAGTGACCTGTTATAGGATAACTAGCTACATGACTTGTTACTTGGATGAGTGAACCAGTGACCTATTATAGGATGGCTAGTTACATGACTCGTTCTTGGTTAAGTATGAGTTCTTGTGAGATATAAGCTAGTTGTGTTTCCTTTCATACATAGATCGGGATTAATATTTAATTATCTATAATTCGAGACATATGGTATATACATGAGGGTTTCCTTGTTTGGATTATTTCGCTCGACGTACTACGTCTCTTGTTGTAGATTTTTAAGTATTAATTCCATCTAGTATGATCTTGTTACTTGGATGATTAATCTGATCGCTAGTTGCATGATCGACTTGTTACTTGGTTGAATTTCTTGGATTTATTATGATTATTCTATTCTAGTAGTAAATTATATTTAGATTATTAGTATTTCAGTTGTATGTTTCTATTGTTATTACCATTATTGCATTGGTCGCACGACCGTTCTATTCTTCCTTTTGGGATCTTGCCGTGCACCATGCACCTGACGTACACCTGTTTTCTCTGGTGTACGTCAGACTTAGGAGAAGAACAGGTTCAGCTCGGAGTCGTACAGGAGCCAGAGGATCCCCCGCAGGAGTACTCTGTAGACCGAGCAGAAGAAGCCGAAGCCTAGTCATTTCTTTTATCAGCTGTTAGTCCTTAGTTTACTTTTCTAGCATTCCTATTTCCGCCTGATCGTTGTATTTTATATTCTCCAGTATTTCATTCAGATAGTTTGTATAAGGGCATGTTTGGCCCGAATATTATGTCCGGATGATCATTTCAGTTGTGATATGTATCTTTTGGTTCTGAGTTGTTTATTATATTCTCATTACTGTGATCGGGGACCTGTGCCTTCGTTTGTATTTCTTGACGCTTAGCGTATTAGATTGAGAAGACGGGGTCTAGCACTTATCTCTTCTCAGTTTAATACGTCGCGGGCTTGCTCACGTCCCGATTCCCTGGTATTTTGGGAAGCGGGGCGTGACAAGTTTGTTGTGAAAAGTGTTTATGGTTATCATGATAAGATTATTTTCAATACATACAAATTTATTTGTGCTCGTTATATGATGTAATCTTTAATTATATAAAACTTCGGATGTAACATGAGCAAATAATAATATCCCAAATGAATTATAAATTTTTGTTTGTATTAATAAAATCATAAAAACTTTGAAATAATATGAATCAATTGCTATGAATTATGTACGTGATTTGATTTGAAATATACATGGCTCAGATTGGAAAAAATCCCACAAAA
>NC_033796.1:75758785-75811021 GCF_001876935.1 Asparagus officinalis
CCCGGCAACCTCCTCCCACCTCCGGCAAGCCCGAACAGCGAGGAAAGCTCCGAGCAGCAAGAAACGTGCCTGAACAGCGACCAAACGCGAAGAACTGCACTGCAGATTTCTGCAGTTTTGTGTCGACTTCACACGTACTTTCCGATCACCTCCGACCTCCGTTTTCGTCGATTTCTTCTCCGGTGAGTAGACCTACATATTGCCTATCATCTCCAATTTGTATCACACTCTAACTCACTCTCTATCTCTCTCGGTATCGTCCGAAACATCGATCGACGGCAAGCAGTTCGCTGAAAACAGCAGCACTGTGCCAACTTCGCACGCGTTTCCCGGCCACTTCCGATCTCCGTTTCCGCCACCGTCTTCACCGGTGTGTAGCCCTTCGTGTTGTCTATCACACAGTATATTCCTTTTACTTGGGCTCCTTATCTACACATCGTTATATTCATTCGAATATCGCTAATCGCTACTAATACCTCTCTTTTGTATTCTAACCGATTGACTTTCCGACGAGCCGTTGAACCTGTTGTGACCCGTGTATCCACCCCGACGACCCCCGCTGCAGTTGACGATGTACCCGAGGCAAGATCCCGCTTCCCTTTGACTCGTCATTCAATTCTTACATCCGCTGTGAATTAATTAGTTGCTTGCAAGATCCATATTCTTGCTCAGTATAATTTTAGATTTATCATAAATTTATTATGCATACGAACTCGTTACCCGAATAATTATTCGTTACAAATACGGAATTGTCGTGAACATATTGGACTGAGAACCATAACGTATAGAACTGTTGTGAACGAAACGGACTAAGAACAATAACGTATGACCATTCATATTGTAATACATATACTGTGATGACTTGCACGGATTTATTTGATGAATGATACTAAAAATAATATTTTGATAATAGATACTGTAAAGATAAAATAAAATAAAATTATTTTAGATTAGTTTATGATTTTTTTAGGATTTATTTGACAAAATAATCATTTTAAAATAATTATAATAAATTATTTTGGTGAAAAATCATTTTAGAGTAATTATAATAAAACAATAGAATTTATTTGACAAAAGAATTATTTTAGAATAATTATAGTTTAAAAGAATTTATTTTAGATTAAGTATCAATTTAGAATAATTTCAGTAATTTAAGAAAGTTTTATAAAAAGAATTGTTTAGAACATTTATAAATAGGATTATTATGAATTTTTCATGATTTATGTTTCTTAATCTTAATTATGTGATATGCTATGATCTTGTTGTATATGATTAGTTGCATTTATTACTTTTTGTTATGCTTGAGAACCGTTAGAAATTCATGACACTGTTACATAGTATTCATTGCATTTATACCCTGTTATAGTTGAGAATCGCGTGTATTGCTTGATCATAGTGACCGTGAGATATGAGTTGTTGACTTGGGCTTGGGATGGGAAGGTCTGGGTTCATGTTATCGGATATGTTGTTGTTTATTTCCAGGCTCGCACCAGTGAATCGTTTCGCACTGGGGTGGGTTTGAGGAGAAGTGATCATGTTTATTGTTATTTCTAGGCTCGCACCAGTGAATCGTTTCGCACTGGGGTGGGTTTGAGGAGAAGTGATCATGTTTATTGTTATTTCTAGGCTCGCACCAGTGAATCGTTTCGCACTGGGGTGGGTTTGAGGAGAAGTGATCATGTTTATTGTTATTTCTAGGCTCGCACCAGTGAATCGTTTCGCACTGGGGTGGGTCTGAGGAACGGTGATATTGTGATTATTGATTATTTCCAGGCACGCACCAGTGAATCGTTTCGCACTGGGGCGGGTCTGAGGTACTAGTGAGATGTGGTTGTTGACCAGATATCCGATAATGTGAACTTTGACTTTGTGTGAGACGTGAACCAGTGACCTGTTATAGGATGGCTAGCTACATGACTCGTTTCTTGGATGAGTACGAGTTCTTGTGAGATACAGACCAGATATGTTTTATTTTCATACCTAGATCGGGGTTAATATTTAATTATCTATAATTCGAGACATATGGTATATACATGAGGGTTTCCTTGTTTGGATTATTTCGCTCGACGTACTACGTCTCTTGTTGTAGATTTTTAAGTATTAATTCCATCTAGTATGATCTTGTTACGTGGATGATTAATCTGATCGCTAGCTGCATGATCGACTTGTTACTTGGTTGAATTTCTTGGATTTATTATGATTATTCTATTCTAGTAGTAAATTATATTTAGATTATTAGTATTTCAGTTGTATGTTTCTATTGTTATTACCATTATTGCATTGGTCGCACGACCGTTCTATTCTTCCTTTTGGGATCTTGCCGTGCACCATGCACCTGACGTACACCTGTTTTCTCTGGTGTACGTCAGATTTAGAGGACGGACAGGTTCAGTTCGGAGTCGTACAGGAGCCAGAGGATCCCCCGCAGGAGTACTCTGTAGACCGAGCAGAAGAAGCCGAAGCCTAGTCATTTCTTTTATCAGCTGTTAGTCCTTAGTTTACTTTTCTAGCATTCCTATTTCCGCCTGATCGTTGTATTTTATATTCTCCAGTATTTCATTCAGATAGTTTGTATAAGGGCATGTTTGGCCCGGATATTATGTCTGGATGATCATTTCAAGTTGTGATATGTATCTTTTGGTTCTGAGTTGTTTATTATATTCTCATTACTGTGATCGGGGACTTGTGCTTTCGTTTGTATTTCTTGACGCTTAGCGTATTAGATTGAGAAGACGGGGTCTAGCACTTATCTCTTCTCAGTTTAATACGTCACGGGCTTGCTCGCGTCCCGATTCCCTAGTATTTTGGGAAGCGGGGCGTGACACTAGCTTACCCACTTAGGATTTCTACTGGATTACCCGCCTAGGAATTCTTCTGGCTATGACTACACTTTTCTCATTGATGAGATCTTCAAGTATTCCGGGCACAGATACATTACCAAAACTCTTGCAACTAGACGCTCTATTTCCATTTGTAACAAGCTAGATATATATGATACATATGTTTGTTCGCGGGGAAAATCGTGTCTTTCTTCATTATTGATTTCATTGCACTCTTAAATAATAACTTTTTGAGTTACAAAGATCCGGTCTTTTTATAAGATCCGGTTACAATGAAAATAAAAGAAAAAGAAAAAAGAAAGATTACAACTTTTTATCCTTGTTTGTCGAACAAATCACGAGCTCCTGTTTTGCGGTCACTCGCTTTGTGTGGGTTCTTCGTCTGCGCCGGGGTTTATCCGTGGACCACCGCGCGATCTAGATCCGGTCGGATCTACGCAGTACGACGGGTATTATTTCACCAAGAAAATAATAGCCGGGGGGGATTGGTTTACCAAGGAAACAATCGTCCAAATCTCGAGATCAAAGGCCAAGCTTTGATCCGGAGTGTGCCTGCGTAGATCTGAGATCCGGTCCTCTCGAACTCTTGCCTTATTTGGCGTTGACGATCGCCGAGCACTAGATCTGGATGAGCAAGTCCTCGAAGTCCTAAAGTTTGAATCTTTTTTAGATTTGAGTCTTCAATCCAGCAGGGCTTCGCCTCCAAAAAATCCAACCTTTTGAAATAAAAAAGGGGGCCTATTTATAGGCTCCCTTCACTGTGCCCGGGCACAGATCTGGCCGGCCACCTCAGGGTGGCTCGGCTCAGGCCGAGCCCCCCCTTGGTGTTGGGTTCCGTCGTGTTTTCGTCTTTCGGTTCTGTCCGTGATTTGGTTGATTCAGACTCTGATTCGTTGATCTGATTTGGGGCAGTAAGTCGGATTTCTGATTTGGCAGTAACCCCACTTTTGAGTTCGAGTCCGAAACCGATTTTGATTCGGTCGTGATTCATCCGAGTCTGCTCTTGTTTGGATGACTCGTTGACTCCCCGAACCGTTGGCTTGATTCCGTACGCGAATGGATGCATTCCGTTGCTCGCGTGCGATTCGTTGACCTCGTCGCCTCGTCACTCGATGGTTTGTCGAATCATCGCGTCGAGCTATGCCAAGGGACTTATAAGCAATTTTACATGCCTACAGATACCCCCTCCAAAGTATTTCAGCATCGTTCTTTTATAGAAGAGTCTGGAATACTTTAAACATGATTGTCCCAACCTTCAGTCGGTGTAACGGGACCTTGAGATTGCTTCTGTTCTTGATTCCTTTAATCCTTCAGGCTATTCGGTGCTTTGTCGAATATCTAAAAGGGTTTCGGTGCTGCATTTATTGTCTGACCGTTGTCGGAATACTCGTATACTTTTCGGAGTATTGATTCTTTCATTGCAACGCATTGATCGGCGTTGACCTAGGGTTACGAGTTGACCGGCATTAACCCTAGGGTTTCGAATGTCGTACGTTGACTTTTTGATCGCAACGCGTTGAATGGCGTTGACCTAGGGTTACGCGTTGACCGGCGTTGACCCTAGGGTTTTGAACGTCGTACGTTGACTTTTTGATCGCAACGCGTCGAATGGCGTTGACCTAGGGTTACGCGTTGTAGGGCGTTGACCCTAGGGTTTCGAACGTCGTTGGATGCTCAAGTCACAAGACCAACTAATGAAGCTGATGCGTCAGTGACTTTCGTATTTATAGGATTTTTGGCAAACCCTCAGCCATCAACGGGTTTGATAAGCCTTTACCGACTACCGTTTGAGTCGGGCTAGCATGCGGATTGTATTAATCCGTTCCGCATGTGACGTTGTGCTAAGAGAGTTAACGCTCTTAGTGCTACGATCTTGAATACGTAGACTTCGTCTTTCTCCTGTGAAAAGACTAAACAACAACGTGTATCAGACGTTGACTTAGGATTTTTGGCAAACCCTCAGCCTTCAACGGATTTGATTAGCCTTTACCGACTACCGTTTGAGTCGGGCTAGCATACGGATTATGTAAATCCGTTCCGCATGTAACGTTGTGCTAAGAGAGTGTATTCTCTGAGACTTTGTGCTATGATGTTGAATACATAGGCTTTGCCATTGTTACGGGAATAGGCTACCCGGCAACGTGTATTAGACGTTGACTTATCCCTACTTAGGCTTCGGGATAAAATACCCCAGACTGGTATTCTGGTGTCTTTTTCAATCGGTAAAAGACTAAACCGATGACGCGTGTTAGGCGTCGGCATATCATTTCTTAGGATTCAGGATGAAATTACCCATGCGTGTAAGGCATGTATTTTGGTGTTATTAATAACAACATGTCACAATGTTGAATATGTGAACGGATGTTCTTTTTAAACGGTTAAGAACTAACCGGCAGCGCAGGTTAAGCGCAGACTTATCCTTATTTAGGTTTCAGGATAGAATACTCCAGAATCGAACTCTGGTGTTTTTTTCTACGGAAAAAAACTAAACCGGCAGCGTGTGTTAGGCGCAGACTTATCCCTGCTTAGGATTCGGGATAAACTTCCTAGACTGAAATTCTAGTGTCTTTTTCAATCGGTGAAAGACTAAACCGGCAACACGTGTTAGGCGTTGACTTATCCCTACTTAGGATTCGTGATAAAATTCCCTGTACCTGTGAGGCACAGATTTTGAGAGTTGAAAAAGGTGGTGTCTTCTCTTGGGGCAAAGACGAACCCGAAATAGGAGAGGAAGAATTTTATATTCTATCTCCCGACACTGAAGAAGAAGAATTTTATATTCTATTTTCAGCTGGAAAGGAGACTCGAGGTGGGATCTCCACCCCCAGAATCCGGAACGATGAAACTAGGAGTGGGACCTCCACTCCGAGAATCGAAAACTTCGGATGATCCTAACTGTCAGAAGGTTTGATCAAATGGGAGTTTTGAGACGATCCTAACTGTAGGAAGGTTTGATCACTCGATATGAAAGTGGACCTCTCGTTCATTGGAGGAGTCGAGAGGGGATTTTGGCTGTGGTCCTAACTGTAGGAAAGTTTGACCAATCGGGAGATTTGAGACGATCCTAACTGTAGGAAGGTTTGATCGCTCGATTTGTGGACCTCTCGTTCATTGGGGGAATCGAGAGGGGATTTTGGCTGTGGTCCTAACTGTAAGAAGGTTTGACCAAGTGGGTGTTTTGAGACAATCCTAACTGTAGGAAGGTTTGATCGCTCAATTTGTGGACCTCTCGTTCATTGGGGGAATCGAGAGGGGATTTTGACTGTGGTCCTAACTGTAAGAAGGTTTGACCAAGTGGGTGTTTTGAGACAATCCTAACTGTAGGAAGGTTTGATCGCTCAATTTGTGGACCTCTCGTTCATTGGGGGAATCGAGAGGGGATTTTGACTGTGGTCCTAACTGTAAGAAGGTTTGACCAAGTGGGTACTTTACGTCCAGACTCTAACAGAGAGAGTGTTGAGTGCATAGACATGGTGAGAATGGGAGTTCTTATTCATTACATTGCTGTGGTTTTGGGAACTTCCCATTACATAAATCGTCCACCCCCAGTTTCCTCTGCGGAACTGGTTCGGACATTATTATCAGTTAACTAACCGGGTTATCCTTAAGAATATTAGCTTAATATTCTCCAGGAACTTCCCGTCAAAAGTGGGGAAACAGTTTAGACTCATATACCTATTGGAGTATCAGGGAGTAGTTTAACCTCTTATACCGGTCGGAGGATTGAGAAACAGTTTATACTCGTATACTCTTTGGAGTTTTGAGAAGCAGTTTATACTCTTATACTTATCGGAGTCTGCCATTCTCAATTGGCTTACCTCAGCGTTATGACGCCAGCTTCAACCAAGGTCTGAATGCTATTCTTGAGAGCAAAGCAATCCTTGGTGGGATGAACGACCCTCCTGTGGTATGCACAGTACTTTGGGTCCGTAGTGTTGTCAGCTTCCTCCTGATTTGTGATAGGCGGTAGCTTGATCTTGTTACCTTCAAGGAGGGATTCGAAGATGGCTGGAACGTCTTCGTCCTTGAAGGAATACTCTCTTTGGAGTCTCGGACCCGAAGTCTTTTGCTGCCTTCGGGATTGCTGTTGTGACGCTTGATTAGCACCACCAGTAGCTGCAGGTGTTTTGCCCTTACCACGAGAGGCGAAATCGGAGGAAGCGTTCGGCTTGTTCACCGCGCACCTTCAAGTCTTTCCAAGTGTCAGACGGTGCTGTTCCACTTGCTTCCAACACATCCAGTGCAAGGTTGTTGTGGCAAGTCTGGAGGATGAACTCCTCAGTGATCGGGTCCCGACAGTTCATCGCCTTGTTCCGGAACCTCTTGACGAAGGTGTCGACCAGCTCCCCTTCCTTTTGTTTCTCGTCGAGCAACGTTCCGATGGATATTTCGGTGTCGAACGGCGTGAAGTTAATTAGACTGAACTTCGCCGGATAGGGGATTGATTCCCATTCTCGTGGGTATGGATAAGGAATGCCAGTCTTCTTTATCTCTTGAGCGGAAATCAATGTGTTGATTTTGCTCTCGAGGTTCTTGATCTTCAGACTTTCGCCTGTGCTTTCGTTAGCACGATTCTAAGGCGGAAGTGTGGCATTACGACTAGCATTCTCATTACCACCCCCTGCATTGACGGGAGGATTATTGGCATTGTGAGCTTCATCCGTATCCGTGTGATCCTCTTCCTGAACGACCTGGTTACGGCGGCTTGGTTCACCTTGCTGGTTCGTCAGTGCCTGAATTTGTTGCTCATGCATTTCTCTCATACTCTGCATGGCCATCTGCATTTCGAACCTGAAGCTCTCCTGTTGTTTAGCCATGGCTTCTTCGAGCATCTTGGCCACTTGTTCCGCGCTTATCATGAATGACTCGCGGGGTTGTCCTTCGCTGGACACTGTATTGTCCGATGCGACAGCAGAGCAGGAATCCGATTCTTCATCTTCTGACGGTAATCTTGTCCGAACCCTACCATAAGTTCCTCGTATGATGGCTCCAGACCTCAGACGAGTTAGATACTGGGGTACCGGCGGAATTGACTCGGGATTATCCCTTGTCGATGCCCTTTTGCTGGTCATGTTAGCGGTGACCCTCAGAAATTCTCCATCTTCGACCGCCGTTCTTCTTCGTCGGAAACGCCTAGGCCTTGGTTTTGGCGTTTCGGTACTAAGTCTTTCAAAAACCGAAACTCTTTCGGGGACCACCTTGATGTAGTCGCACTCAGACAATACTGCCTGAATGAGTTTGGAACAGGGGCATTGAGTTTCCTGTTCTCGGGGACTCCTCTTCCTGGTTTTACTCGTACCCCCAGCACGATAGTACAACTCGTCTGCTTGACGATCGGAGTAACCTATCGTGTGTTGGCACGACTTCTCAGGTATAACGCTATCGTCGTCAGACGATAACGTTTCCCTCTGAGGGGGAATTGTTTTCTTAAGGCTTTCGAAAGTCACGCGCTCCTGGACTTCAATGCGCAAGGTAGTGCGCTTGGGTGCCATGATTTCTTTGTCATGTTGAGGGTTGCGACGACCCCCAGCATGTTGATTCGTTCGGGACTTCTTCATTGGTCCCAAACGTTCCTGGACTGGAGCTTTACCTCGTTCCTTGGGAAGTGGACCGAGGTGCTCCAAGATTGACTTCCTTTTCTGGGATGGTCCTGCGGGATCTCCCGGAGTAGTTGTGGAAATCGGCGGTCTGGATTGATTCGCCGAAGGTTGCACTTTCGACGGCCGCAGTTGCTGCCTTTTGGTCTGAACCGCCGCTTCAGACTTCGGTTTCCAAGCTTTGCGGGTTGATGGCGGTTTCTTGGCCACTCTTCCCTCCTCCAACTTCTTGGCCTCCTGCACAAGAATTTTTGCTTGTGCGAGTAGCGCGCGGCGTTTGTGAATCCGCTCTTCAAGTGTCGAACGGTTCCGTTTGACCCGGATCCATTCGTTCGTTGGCGGCTTAGAGGAGTTGTCATTCTTCAGTTGTTGAGGCTGTTTGCCTCCTCTGTTCTTCAGATCCACATTGTAGCGGATCCCGTCAACAGACTCCATGGCCTTTGCAAATTGTTTCGCAAGGCGTTGACGTTGCCTTTGACGGGCTCTCTTCGAGAGAGTCACCACGCCCCCTGCGGCAGAAGGGTTGGCCAGAGCAGATCCGACCTGGTTGGGGATTGGAGGAATCTCACCCGATGCGACTTTGGCATCCAGCGGGGCGAGATCTTCGTTGGTGTTTTCCACGTCTTCATACCAACGAGTTTTTCTCCTGGAAGAGAACTTGGACTTCTTGGACTTGCGGGGGGAGGTTGATCCGGACGAGGACGACAAGTATTCCTCGAACTTCTGTTGGTCGAACTACCCCCCGATCTCGGCAGCGAGATCGGTGGCTCCCACTGTGGTCGCCAGATTGTTCGCGGGAAAAATCGTGTCTTTCTTTATTGTTGATTCCATTGTCATCTTAAATAACAGCTTTTTGAGTTACAAAAGATCCGGTCTTTTTATAAGATCCGTACTCTTAAATAACAACTTTTTGAGTTACAAAGATCCGGTCTTTTTATAAGATCCGGTTACAATGAAAATAAAAGAAAAAGAAAAAAGAAAGATTATAACTTTTTATCCTTGTTTGTCGAACAAATCACGAGCTCCTGTTTTGCGGTCACTCGCTTTGTGTGTGTTCTTCGCCTGCGCCGGGGTTTATCCGTGGACCACCGCGCGATCTAGATCCGGTCGGATCTACGCAGTACGACGGGTATTATTTCACCAAGGAAATAATAGCCGGGGTGGATTGGTTCACCAAGGAACCAATCGCCCAAGTCTCGGGATCTAAGACCAAGCTTAGATCCGGAGTACGTATGCGTAGATCTGAGATCCGGTCCTCTCGAACTCTTGCCTTATTTAGCGTTGACGATCGCCGAGCACCAGATCTGGATGAACAAGTCCTCGAAGTCCTAAAGTTTGAATCTTTTTTAGATTTGAGTCTTCAATCCAGCAGGGCTTCGCCTCCAAAAAATCCAACCTTTTGAAATGAAACAAGGGGGCCTATTTATAGGCTCCCTTCACTGTGCCCGGGCACAGATCTGGCCGGCCACCTCAGGGTGGCTCGGAGTCACCCTGAGGTGGCTCGGCTTTGGCCGAGCCACCCAGAGGTGGCTCGGCTCAGGCCGAGCACCCCCTTGGTGTTGGGTTCCGTCGTGTTTTCGTCTTTCGGTTTTGTCCGTGATTTGGTTGATTCAGACTCTGATTCGTTGATCTGATTTGGCAGTAAATCGGATTCCTGATTTGGCAGTAAATCCACTTCTGAGTTCGAATCCGAAACCGATCTTGATTCGGTCATGATTCATCCGAGTCCGCTCTTGTTTGGATGATTCGTTGACTCCCCGAACCGTTGGCTTGATTCCGCACGCGAATGGATGCATTCCGTTGCTCGCGTGCGATTCGTTGACCTCGTCGCCTCGTCACTCGGTGGTTTGTCGAATCATCGCGCCGAGCTATGCCAAGGGACTTATAAGCAATTTTACATGCCTACAATGTTCCCACTTGAGGGAGTGTTAGGTGTTATTAATATTTAGATCTAGTAGATATTATGAGATATTCTTGAGATATTGTGAGAAGTGATCTGATATGATTTTATCTTAATCTATTTTCTAATATCCTCCTAAACTCTATTTAACAAAAGTTAGGGTTAGATGAATAAACAACTTTGCATTCCCTATTTCTCTGCACATGCTAGATGTTATTAGTATTTAGATTTAGTGGATATTATGAGATAAAATCATATCAAATCACATCTCACAATATCTCAACAATATCTACGAGATCTAAATACTAATAACATCAAACATCAATCAACGGGCAGCTTTTATGTTTGCTATTTGTACATGCTATGGTTGTGTAGCTCAAAGTTGATATTTTAAATTTGCTATTATCAAAATCCAGAAATCTACAATAGTCCAAGTTTTAAATTTTTTTTGTTTAATCAAGAGGAAATTAGAACAGAAAGTTAGTTTTTGAAAGAGCTTCCATTAGGTTTTGAAAGAGCTTCCATGCTTTTTGTTTGTTCCCAAAGAAAGTAGAAAGTTAGAAAGTGTTACTTTGATAGAAATTATTGCAAACAAAGGGTGTTTAAAAGGATATTATTCATAGTTTATCGTTAAATTTGTAATTTCAGATACCAAAACAACAGTTCGGTTCAAAATTTTGTATTTTTGAATTTTGACATTTTTGGAAACACAAGGAATCCATTTGTTTCCAAGTTTTCCATTTTTCTTGGTTCGTAAGGAAATGGAATCAGAAGTTAGTTTTAGAGAGAGATTTTATGAATCCTCGTTTGCTTAACAAAACATTGATAAAGTAGGAACATGACTTATGAATCCCACTAATATTTGAGTTTGCATTTAAAATAGAATATGTTATTATTTAGTAAAAGTATTATTCTAAAGCAACTAAAAATATATCAAAATGGAAATGCTAATGTTTTTATGTGCTTGTTTTATAACATCTAAACTATGTTTTATTGAAAAATACAATTTTTTTGGAGACGCTCAGCACTGTTAGAAGTTTCGGATCTTTTGTATTTTAACTATTATTACAATTTTAATATTTTTGGATTTTGCATAATTTTTCCTGCAACATTTTGGATGTTTAACATTTCAAATTTTTCAAAGATTATTTTGAATTTTAAGATATGTTTTGATTTTTAAAATTATGATAAGATGCACACTTTCACTTTCCCTCTCTAAAGTCCCATCTTCTATTTATGAATTTTGATACTACATTTTCCGCACGTGCTACCAAAATCCACAATGCTTTCCAAAACATAAATCCTTGCAATAAAAAAAAGATTATGAGATTTAATTATGATATTTTTAGATTGGTGGGCTCAAGATCTAACAAATTTTCTAGGATTCTTTGAAAATCCTTGCAAATAAATAGGCGATTAGAAAATTAAGATGAGTGTCAACTCAACAACTAATTTTTCGTTTCCTTGATTGCCCACTCACTCCCATAGTCATAAATGTTGTGTCATTTGAGCAATCTATTTTCAATTTTTAAGAAGCCCCTCTAGCAAATCCTACCATAAAGCAAACCAAATAACGGATTTGCACTCATTTACCTGCAATAAATTTGAGGTAACCAAAAAGAAAACTCAAAAGAGGCGTCATGGTTCTTTTAGCTTAGATGGTAACTCGATCAAGACTCCTATATTGTCTAGTTCCCAAAACTACTTCTAGGGACTACATGTAACTAGCTACTTGTTTGCATTCTGATACCTTGTCAATTTCTCAAGGCATGCAGATCTTTGTTAACTAGTTTATAGCCCTTTCTTCAAATTCTTATAGCCAAGTGACATATTGCGGAAAACGGAGTGAAGCGACAAGGCGTCGCTTACGCTTTTTGGGGCTTAAGCGAGAAAAGTGCCAATGTGATTTATTTTATTTCTTTTAATTCTTAAATAGGCACAAAAACTCAAAAAGAAATCAGAAGTAAATCTTAAAAATTACAAAACGAGCAAAAATTCTACAAATGCATATATAATGTTTATAGACCCTAACCACAAAATAGATGTTTAACTATACTTTGATTCAATTACGCAATATTAACAAAATACTACACACGTTGTAATATGATAAACTAATATGTAGCGGACTATATACACCAAATAGTCAACAAGTTAATGAATTGATATACAAATTATCAAAGAAAAATATTTTGGTGGTCACTTTTAGGTTTAGAAGACGTGTTTGGACCGCTTTTCATGTCGCATCTGCTTTTGGACGGGGCTTTTTCGAGTTTAAAGCGACTAAAAGGCCCAAAACACATAATCAACTGCTTCAGTGCTGCTTTTACTATTTTCACAACACTGCTTCCATATTCATCTGTGAATATTACTTCTATTGATCATCTTCCTCTTCATGCTTAAATACTTTAAAACTATCCTCTTATGACCTATTAAGGATCCTCAAGGAGTCAAAGACTAGTTACGGCATATATTAAGAGGATATATCAGTTGGAGGCTTGAAACATCAGCATGTTCATTTCATACATGCATCTATTTACCTTTATAGCATAGGTATTTTCCACATAGCAACATAGCTATAATGTTGCTTATGCAATTTGCCCCTCTTGATGGCTCCTTTTGAAGAGGAAAAAAAATTAAATTTAGATACAAAGTCAAAAAGATAACAGCACTTCTCTTCTTGTCATGTATGCTCTGAACTCAGGTTGCAACCGTTGATATTTGGATTTTGGGTTCCATCTTCTACCATATATCTGGGCTTTTAGTGAATTATTTTCTAAAATTCAGTACCAATCATGTGCCAACTATAATATCTTTAATATCCATCAGAACTCCAGTAATAGCTCAGGCTAATTTGGTAGAACAGTAATCCATTCCAAGAGATGGTAACGACACCTCAACTCCAAATAAGATGATATAGCTGCTCTGGTGTAGAGTTTCCTAGCAGCATACCCTTGCAAACATGGAAATAACAATGTGACAATTGGCGAGCGGCAATTTCTTGATGTTTTAGCTAGAAGTTTATTTTTCTAACTGGAGCACTTTATCTCAAGAATTTCTGATGCGAAACGAAACGAAACTCACCTAAGGTCTATCAGAATCAGCGATCTAAATCGAACAAAGCACCGTTTCGCCAAAATTCATGATCTTCGGTAGGAAATTAATTAAAACGGTTAATGTGATAGATGGATTTTAATAAGATTTTGCAACAATACTCATGAACAGTTCCAATCTCAAATATTTTAATCGCAATATTAATCATCATTTTGCAAGTTCTATATATAATTATAAAATTAATCAGTCACATGTTCAGTTCTCTCAACTCACAAAATAAATTAAGCAGTGAATATATGATAATAGTTTAGAGATTTAATACGTATGCAATTAACTGATAATTATGAGATTAACAGAAATTACTGAGTTTGAGAGATTACTATCCAAAATGCTGAGAGAAATCCAAAAGCCCATTAGCTTCTACAGTGAAGCTCACAACCCAACTTATCAACAAACCTATCAATATATTCTGATCTCTGTTCTTCTTCGATCTCAGGGGAAAGAAACCGACGATTGTTTGGTGCAGCTTCGATCTGAGGAGAGGTGGACGGTGACTGCTCGAGGGCGAAGAACGATGGCGACTGTCGACAGTTGAGGACGACGGCGGCTGTTCGGGTGCAACGACAGCGAGGTTGGTGTGCTGCTGGGGTTGACGAGGGGAACAAGGACAGGGAGAGTCGGTTTGTGGAGGAGAGGAGATGGTCGGCGACGGGGTGGTGGCTGGTGGCTGCAGGAGGAGATGGATCTGGCGGTGGTTTTTTTGGGGAGCGACGGGAGAGTGATGGAGGCCTGGGCGGTGGTCGTTGAAAAGAACGAAGAAGTTAGGTTGGTCTGGAAGTTGACGTGGAGAAGAAATGAGATTGTTGGCGGTTTGGGGAGAGGAACAGGGATGCGTGGTGGGTAGCGGAGAAGAAAGCACGGAAGGAAATTGGGGTCTTTTGGGTTGTGACTGGGGATGGTTGGAGGTTGAAGGAAGTGACAGGAGTTTTGTTTTTTTTTTTTTTTTTTCTTGTTTTTCTTTTCTTTTTGGGCGGCTGAGTTTGTATGTGGAGAGAGATGAGAATTTTGGTGGCTGGGAATAAACAACGAGAAGAACAAAAATATTAGCCTAGGGTTTCACACCATTGGTTTCACACCAAGTTTTTAGCTAATACAATTTCATTTTCATTCTTCATTAATTTTCATTCTGATTACAACCATGCTTTTATAGAGCAATTACAAAATTTGAAATCTCACACAGAATCCTAGAGCAATTACAAAATTTGAAATCTCACACAGAATCCCTCAAATCTCTCACTTATTAACTACTAAATTAAACAACAATTCAAAATTTAAAATTCAAATTTCAAAAATTAAAAACTAAGCTAATATGGAAGATTTCCAATTCTTGTTCTCATCAATTTCACTGCATCTCTGTTTACCTTTAGATGTTAGTGCCTTTGGATATCATTATTATATAGCTTTATCCTTCCATAAATGGGATACATTAAGCATTTCTTGCGAATGAATAAGAAACAGAAGTAGGAGAAAATCAGGGGTACCATTTTGATAAACCCTGGACATTATCACCCTAATTGTTGCTTACAAGAGCAAGTCATAAAAAAGCTCTAAACAGAGAGACAAGAAGGCCACTAACAAAGAATAGATATGAATGATAATATGACTGGTAGATATATAATGAGAAAGGTTTCTCAATGGACAAAAAAATCATGTAGCAGAGCCCAAAAATAAAATTGACAATAATGGTTTTCAGTTCTATTGTTGTTTGCCTAAAATAAGGAAAACAGATGTCTATGGAACACTTAGTGCTAACAAGCATATTCATATTTCTATATAAACTATAGAATATTTAAATCATGCAACTGAGCCTAATATTGAGGATAATGATTTCAGTTCTATTTCTATTCATCCAAATTATGAAAACAGATGTCTATGAAACTATGGAAACAATTATTACTACCAAGCATTTACATATCTATATCAAGTATAGAGTATTGAAAATCTGCCACAATAAAAAGATTAAAAAAATTAAAGAATTTGGAGAGTAAAGAACGTACCTTCAAAAGAGGAGTGTGGCGCTTCTTGACCTGTGGTAAAAAAAACATTATAAAAACGTCAGGACATGTGCAAATTCATGTAATAATACCTTAACTATAGAAGTTCAAGACACATGCAAACTCATCTATTTATATCATATCTTGAGTACAGAAGTACAACCTCAACAAAATATTCTATGGTCCTTGTTGTATTTAGACAACAGTAACACACTAACATATAGGCCCACAAAAGGGGAAACGTCAGTAGAGGCACCAAAACTTGCATAGCAGATAAATTATATGTTTCACTTTTGGAAAAGGTCCTATTTGCCCACATCCATGCAAGACAAATTCATATGAAGATGACTAGATCCTAAATTGAAACCATCTCCAACTTTTAATCAAGGCCACATGCACTTATTGTTGTAAACCAATGACAAATTTAGTTAGAAATTCTTAGTCACTAGTAATTATCTTTCAATTTTAGAAAAGTTTTTTGAATATTTAATAAATATTTTGCAAGCTTATTTGATAAGGCAGATCTTTTTCTATTTTAAAAAAATTATTTATCTAGAATTAGTTCTTAGACAATAAAACGAACATTTTCGATAAAATAGTTGCTTTCTTTGAAAAGTTATTAAATGCTGAATGATTAATGAAAAACAATAGACTGATGAATGCTGGATGTGATACCCTAATTTGAGGTTGAAATCTGTCCGGTAAGAACCCAATGTGAGGGTGAAAACTCTTGATAAATCCAAAAATAAACCATGTCTACCACCTGTCTCCAACCCTAATTTTCATCCAATTCATACGCTACCATTTTGGTATTTCAGGGAAGAGATACACCACGAGAATTTAAATTTGTACTGTTGCTATTCTTATTTTTATTGTTTCTTTTACTTAACTTATTTTTATTTTTGGGTAATGAGGCAACTTTTTTAAATTTTTGGGTAACGAGGAACCTTTGCTAGGCACATGGCCTCCCTCAGGTTTGTACTGAGTTCGAACAACACCCCCAATCAAATAAACAGCAGAGCTCTGGGTACCGCCTCAATTCCTCCCAAGTCTCCAAGTTAGTCGATGACAGGCTGGGGGCAGGAAAAGTCCCTAAGTCTCAGGGTGCACCACAGTAGGGGTATCAATGCTACACTACACGCAGCTACTATAATACCAGTGGTTGCTACAGTACCCATGACTTGCATAATACTAGTGATTGCTGCAATAATTTTTGCATTTTTTGTATGTATTATTCCTGACCTCTTCTATTTATAATGTTCCGGTGAATCTTGTCATTGTAGTCATTTCTATAGCAAGTTGCATGGTAAATGATGCTACAATCCTACATGGGAACAAACAATCAGTTAGTTCATACAGATCAATAGAGCTGTATTGCATTTATAAGGCATCTTGGGATTGGTAGCTTGTCTATGAAATGAGCTAACAAGGAAAAAGAAGTTGTAAGGCCAACCTGTCTAATATAACCAATGTTTGAAAAAGCTTTTCTGAAACTCGCTTTGCAACTTTTGAAGGTTAAACGCTTCGAAACTTCAGAGAGAAGCTATATATCCCTTGAAGCTTACGCCTCATCACTCTGAAGTGTGTGCTTCGCGCTTCATAAAGCTCTTTTCTTTTGAAGCGCACACTTTAGACAAGATAGAAGGATATAAAATATTTTTTTTACTAACATTAAATGCCCCTATGTATTTCCAATATGACCATGTGAGTGTAAATAAAATATACATGTTATGCATGTTGCTTAGTTTATTATGATTCATTTTCATATTTCACATATTTAATGCTTATTTACTAATCAAGACATGAATGTATATATTTGTAATTATTATACATTATACCACTATATTATATGCACATAATTTTTACAAATTTTAAATTAAATTACTTAAACTCACGAAGCTTACGCCTCACGCTTTGAAGATTACACGTCTCTTTATCAAAGGGTCTAGCGCTTCGCCTTGTGCTTCCACTTTTTTAAACATTGAATAGAACTAGCAGGATCCTTCTAATATACGATAAATGACCTACATACTAAGCTTAACAGCAAGAAATTAATTATTTTGCTAAACAAAAACATCTACACATAACACTATAAATGTTGTGACATGCAGAAAAAAATTTAGAAAGTGAACAGCATTCAAATGCTAAACAGGTTTTTAAATGTGACTTCAGGTATTAGTTATTAAGTGTGTCATGATCATTCTACTCTACAGAATTGCATACCTTAACTCCCGCACATATTATTCCACTGCAACTTGTTTAAGAAATTATATATCCTTACGAACTATTGTATAGTTCAAGTCTTTATTAAGAGTATGTTCATTACAAGCTTTGGCTTTTGTTTTCTTCTACAAGCTTTGGCTATTGTTTTCTTCTCAATGAACATATTCATAATAGGTAAAAGTGAGGGTAAGGAGATGAAAAGCTTTGGCTATTGTTTTCTTCTCAATGAACATATTCATAATAAGAAAAAGTGAAGGGTAAGGAGATGAAAAGATAGCAAATCTGCAACGATTGAAGGAAACGTTAACCACTTTAACTAGTTTCATAGTATTGAATATTCCAAACTGACTTTCACATTCACTATCCAGTTCCAAGGTGGTTGAAAAATAGCTCTGCAAAAACCTATTTGGAGTAAAAAAACTGATTGAAATAAAGCACACGAACGAACAAATGTAGAAACTTCTTCAAGTTGTAACCTTTCTCCATAAAAGCATGGAAATATACAAACTAATAGTCAGCAAGGGATTCCACAAAGTGGCAAGGCAATGGAAGATCCCAGTGAATTTAAGCAGTGCCTGAAACTGCATGTGGGCTTATGATTAAATAGTGGTTCCAATCTTCAATATCTTTTAGATATCTCAAACATCATATGCAGCAAAATATAATTATGCTTATCCAAATATAGAAAAAAGTTAAGTAATGCATACCATATAATGCCATCCATGCTTCTCAGCAAATGCTTTTGCAGCTTCCTCGCTATCAAAAGCAAGCCCAGCATCGCCAACATTGGCATATGGATCGCCGGTAGAGGTCCAGCCCATCAATGGATTCTCCCATCTACACGCACAAAAAATACAAGCATTAACATATGTTACACTCATAAATGCATCAATATACCTGTCAACCATATGTACTTTTTTTTTTGCATGCAGATGTGTATGTAGAAAGGAATGGAGGCCACTAAAGTGTACAACAACAGATATTGAAGGACAATGATGATGCAGAACCCTAAAAGTAAGATTCTAACTAGTAGTTTCTTATGGTCTACGTCAGTCAAATACCAAAGTATTAATTTTCAATCATTACTGTTGTCATTCCCCAACTACTATTGCCCAACTACAGCTTATATTAATCTTTGGTATTTTGCCAAAATGGGGCTATGTTATTGATATTGTTTCCAATGATGTAGGCTTACTCAGAGGATGATTCACTCATGTCCGGTGTGAGTTATACTTGTTAATTAGTATTCCAACTTTCATTTCCCCATGTGAGCGAGCCTATGTTTGTCAAGTACTATGATTTGTTTGATCTTTTAGGCTGACTAAGGTTTAACTAAATTGGGGGTCTGAATCTAAAAGACAAAAGAAATGCCCACATTCTAGAGCTGCACACAATCTCTATAAATCTTCATGCAAAAAAGCCACTTTAGACACAGCTGACACAAGATAAATTCTGGACAATTTCCAAAGATATACATTACCATGAAAACAACAACTACCACGAACCAGTAAATATATGAAACTTACTACCACGAACCAGTAAATAATTGAAACTTTCCCTCTGTTCTTATTTATGCATGCATTCATCAAAAAGAACAGAGAGAGTCTTTTATAGAATCTCGGCCTAGGCCAACAAAACAGCAAGTGAAACCTTCCTACAAAACAACAACAACAAAGCCTTTATCCCATAATTTTTGGATCAGCTAAATGAATCCTTATCTTTCATTGTGTTCTACTATGGGTCATCTCTTTCGTTAACTACTATCACATCCCTCTTATTTGTTTCCAGCTAAGTGCTCTTAGGTTTACCTCGAGTCCTTTTTGCCTCCATTAACTCATCGACGAATTTAAGACATCCGTTTTACATTACCAAAATTAGGTGGAAAACATTCTTATATTCTGAACAATGAACTTAAGTAGCAGCTCATCGTCCAATCCTCTGATTCCACCAGGTTGTCATTTAGATAATGTATTTCATGAACATGGAGGGCCACCAACTATGTACTATGGAGGTAATAGTTCTTCATATTGTTAATATGCATTCTACTGTATAAAGCTAAATTTTATTGAAATTAAACATTAAATCTACTTCAACTGAAATAGTTTTTTATGAACCAAAAATGTGGTCATCCAATCCTTAACTAAACCAAACCAGTGATCCACATGGTCACCAATCAGTGTCCATCATATAGGAAGTGCTTTACCACTATATGATGCACTGTTACCAGTGACATGACATTATGTTTTACGTAATTATCTTACATAATTCATAAGCAAAAATTGAACTTTACAAATTTTTTTACTGCATTGTTCATTAAAAACAGATTCACAAAAATAAATAAGAAAAATCATGGATCCTCTAATAAACACCAGATGTTAATTTGAGTTACATTGACCACTACAAGGTTCATAACTAATGGAAACTTAGTTCTATATAACTAAAGATTTTGGAACTAGCACAACCTAGAAACTCAAATAAAACAGGAATACTCGTCATATATTAACTCTTGAAATTAAATGTCTACCCCAAATAATCTTTCTTATGATGATAAAATAAGACAAAACTGCACTATTACTTCACTGGAAAAAGAGATGTTTGCACCTCAACCGCCCATTTACTTGATTAGAAAACTTCCCAATGTTTTAATAAGGGGGTTCATTATCTCCAGAAAATGGAAGACGGTGACTCTAATGGTTCATGGCTAAAAAGGTAAAATGTTCTAAATGAAACAAAGTATGAATGTGTTAAAAATAGAGGTACTAACAGAAATGAACACCGGCTTACTATCCATTTCCCATAACTTTCGGGTAAGGCTGCAAAGTTTACACCCATTTGTATAAAAATATACGGTACAAGTTAGAAAATTTATATTTGTTTATCTAAAATAGTAGGTAGGGTATATTATTTTTTTCTTTATTCTTGTTTCAATGCTCATTTATGGTTATATTTTATATTTAAAAGTAATTTTACGATATTTTCAAACTGAGTTGTAAGCAAGTAAGCAACTCTATACTGTAAAAAAAAAACATTTGACATTTGTCCATTATGGTAGAGTAATTTGCATTCTTAAACTTGCCAAAGGATATATATTTAGGGTAACTGCAAGGGCAAGACTCCTAACCTTGTAAAGGATAGGTATCTAGGGTAAGGGTAAGACTCCTTACCTATGATTCTCTATCCACTGTCATGCCTTAACAGATTTCTGCACTTCATAATTTCAAGTTGAATTCAAACTGTTAAGAACAATGAAGAAAGGATGAACAAGAGAAACATCTAAAACAGCAAGAACCTTTAAACAGGCTAAATGTCAATGATATCCACCCTTGAGTTAATATACTATACTTGATGAATCTTAAAACATCGAAAATCAATAGTCTGTAGAATTGGAGATAAAAATTATCTCCAAACTGCATTATTTGGTATACTTTTGGGTAGACAGAAAATTGATTTTCCATTTTCCAACATTGCCAGATCCCTGCTGAGAAGCAGTCCGAGCTGGAGAATAGATAATGACCTGCAAAAAGAATACAATAATGAGGTTAGTGGTGCAAAAAGAATACACAAAAAGAACAAGGAGACATGAAGGGTGAGAAACAAAAATATTAAGGAAACTGGAATAAGTTGATTTCTGATGACTAAAAAAGCAACTGTCAGAGAAGTCATATAATGACTAAGAAAAGGATGCAGTTTTATGAAACAACATTCACCCAATAATAGAAAAATGCATAAGCAATTGAGGGAAGCTCTCATAGACATAGTAATAGAAAGTCGATGAATCGTTCTTACAGCATGACACTATCCAATAAAATACTTATTAATTTTCAAATTAAAAAATTAATGAAAGAAAACTATGCAGACTTTTTTAGCTTTAATGTTAACTAGATCTTTCCAAGTGCTTGGCAATGTTGAAAGATATATAAAATGCCGTTTAGGAATTCTCCTCGTGACATGTGCCCACCATAAACAAATGGGCAAGTCCCTTAGATTTATTAAATCAACTATTGGCATATGGTAAAAGAAACATCGCATTGCTTCGAATGCTATTGAACTAGAAGAATAAACTATGCTCATTTATGCACTCTCTCCCTATAAGAGAAAATGTTTGTAAATACTTCTTTGCAGTGTGATATCTTGGACTATTTTACTTCTATGCATAACAAAGATTGGATGAACCTTCACCAAAGTATGAGTGAGAAGTTTTAACTTCTTTTCCTCTTTAATTATAGTGATGCATATTGGAAATTTAGGTGACACCCTAAACAGGGCATGATGTGTTGATAAGTGGCACAATAAAACTTAACTTGCATCTAATTAGTTAATAACTTAAATTCATAAATGATCAAAAGATTACTGTATATGCATGTAGGACCATAAGAATAATGGGTAAGTCTCAATAATGCATTGAATTATTGAATACAAACAAAATTAGGCCCATTATGCTAGCGAAAAGAGAGGACAGTTCCACAACTAGAAATACATATGTTCGAAAACTGTGTTACATAACATCTGCCTTATGCCAGATCCCAACAACAACAACGAGCCTTCACCCTAAATTCTGGCATCAACCTTTTCCTCTTTGACTACAGTGATGCATATTGGAAATTCAGTTGACACCTTAAACAGGTTACCAATTTGTTGATGAGAGGCAGAACAAGTCATAGCTTGTTTGTAATTAAGTCAAACTCATAAATGATTATGAATTAAGTCAAACATCTTCCCTGCTAAAGTATTGGAACAATAGGAGAAGTTTCAGTAATTAGTTAAATAGAAGCACAACTAGGTCCAATATGCTAGAGAAAGAAAAGATGGTTCCACAACGAGAAATACACATGTCCGAGAACAGCGGTTACATAACAAGATTCGCCTTCTGCCATATTCCAACAGCAACAAAACAAAACCTCATCCGCGATTTTTGGAGTCATCTACATGAATCTTATTTTTTCCATTCAGATCTACTACTCTGTTAAATTAACTGGTATTATATCCATTCAGCTCTGTTCCGCCACATTCCAGCTTTTGTGGGAAAAAAAGTTCAAAAAGAATAATGAAGAATCTCCACTTTGAAATCAAATTCCAATTGTTGCACACAATCAGAAAACCACTCTGATGCTCATTGTGAATTGACACATTCACAAGCCAACTTATGATGGTTTGACTTTACGACATTCCTCGAGGCAGCCCCTACTAATTAGTCATCTGCCTGACTGCCTCATCATGTGTCTCTAATTAACCATTTATCTCTCATGTGACACAAGTGATTGGCCACTTGCATACTCTTCACGGATTTGATGATTTAGTTTTTTTCCTATTTTGGCTTAAAGAGAATGGTCAGTAGACACAGGTGCATGGTGAGCCCAAAAGGTGGGTTTAGAATTTGGAGCATGATAGGGCGGGAAGGTGAAGGACAAATAAGAAAGAGAAATGATGGGGGCAAGAGCAGGAGGATTTAGTAGGAAAACGGAGATGTGGTCAAGGTTGGTAAATGAGATTCAAAACACAGATACAAGACTTCAAAGAACATGGAGGAGGACAAAGGGGAAGAAAGGAGACGGGGTAGCTAAACGTTATGATTCACATTCTCAATAACATTGTATGGGTGTAATCTTAAGAAACAATGGGAATTAGCACAGAGTTTTCTGATGCTTTTTAGTTGAGTATTACATTGTTGAGTGTTGAAGAAGCTCTTTAAAATCCAACCTAACAAAGACTGCTACAGATATTAGTGACAAACTAAATCAAACTTGTAAGTTACAAATCAATCATTTTTAAGTGGATCAGACTGATCTATGTCACCCCAGGAAATTAACTAGTAATCCTCTAGATGTTCACATTTGGACCTTAATAAACATTTAAACTTCTAGATTTTTAAACTTATATTGGAACTATGATTCCAATGATGCACAACAGTATTAAGTGTAATATTCATGTAAGTTTTGAACCCTATTTTATTGTCTCCTCCAAAGATATATGTCTATCTTTATATGCATAATTAAGTTAGCTCTTCATTGGTTTTGAATAGACCAATAACAGCATCAAGAAACTATCTCCACCGTGTGCAGTTTCTAACTTCCAAAAGGAATTGTGTCATGCAGCAGTAGTAATCTGAATATTCATGCTTAAGAAACTCTTACTCTAGTATCCAAATAAAAATTTGAGAAGTTTTCATTCCAAATGTCTTCCCTAAAAATCCTACTCATCAATTAACACATAGAACTTGGCATATCTCATTTAATGCCCCAAAAGAATCATGTTCAAAATAATCTAACCGACATTCCCGTACATGCTTTCACTAATAAATTGAAGATTTGGAACTAAGAAAAGAAAGCAAATATCCATAAGAACATGGCACCTATCTAGTAGATTAGCGAGGGACTTTGGGCAGAGATGGCACTTTTATATCAAGAACACTAGAACTTCTACATCATATCATTTAGAGTGAAACCAAGATTGGCTCTACTAGAAGCATCAAACCATTTCTATGTTTTGAGTATATCCAAAAGGAAGAATTATTATGGGCAATTGGGAATTAACAAAGAAATGGCCGAAAATCAAGGCAACTCTGCAAATATTCACCATCATACGTTTCTGCATCGATGTGAGATGAAGTCTAGATCACATATCTTAGCTAAGGGTCTCTAAAGATAGATTGGGAAAACCTTCTGCAATAAAGCAAAGATAACAAGCTGAAATTTACCCAACAAGGCTAGCAAGCTAAACTTTGATGCAACAAAGAAAAAAGAAAGGTAAATACTAGGTTTAGCTTGGCCCCTTATTGTCCGTAAGAATAAAAAACAGAGCAATAATCTTTTGACTTTTTGGAGGATGATTCGCAAATAAATAGACATTATCGAAGAGAATACGACAGCAAAGGAAGGAGATTAGGAGACTATATGGATGAGTTATTATGAAGCAAGAGGTTAGGTAGAAAGTAGAAACCCTTGGGATGTAATAAATATATTACTTGGAATATAATAAATATATTACTTGGAATATAATAAATATATTACATGGAACCTTGATCAATATGCAAAAAGTCTGCAATCCTAAACTAGCAAAGGGTGACTACCATATGCAGTCCAAGAATAATAAGGACCACAAAAGAAGATAGACAAATATATCCAAGGGTAAATTGCAGATAATTCCCAATTATACCTTCAGTAGCACTTACCACCACTCAACTATTTTGTTAGCCCTTAGCACTTCTAAAATAATGATCGGGAGGGGGTTCTCTGCAATTAATTCTTTTAAATTACCGATATAGTGATGTTAAATGCTAATAAAATAATTGAGTGGTGATAAGTGTTCTTGAAGGTATAAGATGGGGGAGGGGCTTATCTGCAAATTACCATATATCATAATAGCAGCGTATTTGAGACCATACAGGACAACACAAACAAGCACACAAACAAATTAAGTGGGTACCAAATCTTTTGCAAAGAATCTCCAACAACGGAATAAAAGGCTATCCTATGTTGAATTTGCATATTTATGTCCACTTGAGCACCCAACTATTATGGTGTTATTGTCAAATAGCAATTATTATGGTGTTATTGTCAAATAGTTGGCATGAGTTTAAACCTAAATAGACAAGACAGCAATAAAATATGAAGGTCTATTTCACGAAAAAAATGGCCCCTGATAGAATATTTAGACTTTAAAGCGCAACAGCTCCTTAAGTAGTGCATATATTTCCATAATGAGAGTTGTGCATTAAAACCATCAGATTAAACTCACAAGACCAAGGATTAGTCTTCAGTAATCTGCTAAACTCAAATTCCTGATGTTTTCCCATAAAAATAAGCATCTGTAACAGATACGTAATCTGAAAACTGAAACGCCACAAAAATTTCTCTTCTTAGCAAAATTTCACAATTCCGGATGAACTAAGATCCAAAACAAAAGAAAGACAAATTGTTAAAAATAAATAACCTGTAAGGGGATTAGGTTACCTTTCGCTTGAGGTGCTCCTCAGGGATTCCAGAAACGATGCCTATTTCCCCGGGCTTGATCTCGACGAGAGCGTCAGAGGAAAGCGACCTCGTTTGATGAGCGATTTGAGCTGAGCGAGAAGCGAGGAGGCGAGAAAAGGAGGTGCTTCGAGCTCGGAGGGAGGAGGCGGCCATCGATGCCCTCGCTAGCAGATTAAGCGCCTGATCTCAGTTTATTAGCAGATTAAGCGCCTGATCTTAGTTCTATGTTTCCGGAGGAGGGCAAGCAAGGGACAAATTTTCAAAACCATTTCATTTTGAAATTTATTTATAAAAAACGACTCATTTTAGCCTTAATTGCAAAAACCGACCCAGTTTGTTAAAACTGGGTCGGTTTATGAAAAAAAAAATTCCAAACTTCACGGGAGTTCAACTCCCGTGAAGTTTTTTCTCATAACAAAACTTCACGGGAGTTCAACTCCCGTGAAGTTTGAAAAAAAATTTTCAAAAACCGACCCAGTTTCAACCAACTGGGTCGGTTTTTGCAATTAAGGCTAAAATGGGTCGTTTTTTATAAATAAATTTTAAAATGGGATGGTTTTGAAAATTTGTCCGGCAAGCAAGTCACGAGGGAAATGGGGGACTAATTTTCAAAACCAACATTTTTCTGTTTTTATTTGCAAAAACAGACCGCTTTTGAAAATAATTACAAAAACCGACCTATTTTCAGCCCAGCGCTGAAAATAGGTCGGTTTTTGTAAAAAGTTTTCCGAAACATCACGGGAGTTCAACTCCCGTGAAGTTTATTGAGAAATTAAACTTCACGGGAGTTGAACTCCCGTGAAGTTTAATTTATATATAAATCTTCACGGGAGTTCAACTCCCGTGAAGATTTGGCCAAGATCCAATGCCAGAACTGCTCTCTGGAAGTTGGCACTGCAACTTCACGGGAGTTGAACTCCCGTGAAGTTGCAGTCCAAAATTCCCAGAGAAGCGCCCGACCGCCGCCGCCCCAGCGTCCGACCGCCGCCGCCGCCCCCTTTCCGTTCGCCGGCGTCGTCAGATCGACGTCAGATCTCAGTCTCAGAGGAAAAAACAGGTAAATTCTTCCTAAAAAAATTTATACTCTCTAATTTTTGTATACTCTCACTATTTGATTGTGATTTCATATAAAAATCTAGATTTTAGAATTTAATTATGAATTATTTATGAATTTTGTGAAGAAATGTGAAAATTAGAGGGGAAATTATCAATAAATGTGAAAATTAGAGGGGAAATTATCAATAATTTTGTAAAATTTGTGAAGAATTAGTGTGGAAATTATCAATAATTTTGTGGAATTAGTGTGGAAATTTCGCAATTATTTACGAATTTTGTGAGGAAATGTGAAAATTAGAGGGGAAATTATCAATAAATGTGAAAATTAGAGGGGAAATTATCAATAATTTTGTGAAATTTGTGAAGAATTAGTGTGGAAATTATCAATAATTTTTGTGGAATTAGTGGGGAAATTATCAATAATTTTTTGAAATTAGAGGGGAAATTATCAATAATTTTGTGGATTATTTACGAATTTTGTGAAGAAAAATCAAATAATTTTGTGCATTTAGAGTTGAAATTATGAATTAATGTGGAAATTAGAGTTACTACCTAAATGTAAAAATTAGTAACAATCAATATTTATTTTGCTTTTCGTGTAATATTGATCTTGAACTTTTCACTCTTCAGAGTTAACGATGAACGATCGAATCGTAATTCTCTGTTCTTATGATGGGAAGATCAATTACCTCGAAAATAATATGCCTGTTTATGAAGGAGGCGCGACGAGACCGTTGTTCATAACAAAATCGTGTACTTTCGATGAGTTGGTTAATGAATTACACAAACTTACATTAACTAACTCACGTGAGTATCACCTCAGTGTGGTTTGAAATTATCCTATTGTGGGGAACAAAACAAGTGGCATTCAAATATCAAGTGACTGCGATATGGGTCTCATTCATGTCTTACACGACGAGAAGCGTTCGGTCGAATTGTTCATTGAAAAACATCAGAGGGATTTGGGCAAATCGTTGAACTCCCAAGGAATGTATTCCCGCATGTTGGAGGATCCTGAAGTTGATTCCGTAGGCTTTTTATCTCCTCAGCAAGATGAATGTTGGACACAATCACAATACATGAGCGGTCCTTCGTTCGTGGGCACTTCGAATGCTTTCGATACTAACACGGGAATTCAAGAAGATAATGAAAGTGTCGAATCTGAGAATGATGATGAAGAGGAGGGATTACAAATTAATAGCATGACCTTGATAGATCGTGATGACGGGGAAAACCAACACATCGACGGATGTTATGTTAATAATGAGTATGTCGTCTTAGAGGATCCGCCGCCCGATGAACTTCAAGGAGATGAATGGATTGATAACTCCGCGATGGAAAGTGTTCCTATTGGCACTAATAGCGGTGTTGATACACAGGCCGAGGACTTCTCATTCATGATGGGAGATCTTTACGATAGTAAGGGGAAATTAATCCATGCTATTCGCACGTATTCCATTGCAAAAAATGTGAAGTTCAGGCCAACCAAAAATAATACTACAAGCTATAATGTGGTTTGTTTCTATCGCAAAGATGACGATGTCGAAGATAATAGTGGACACCACGACGGCAATGCGAGGTGTCCGTGGAAGCTTAATTCACGCTCGGGTGCAAGAGTATGTGGGCAATTCAAAATCACGGCATACAATGGACTCCACACTTGTAGCAATCCTCGATTAGAGATGAATAACAAGAATGCGTCCTCTTCTTTTATATGTCGATTGATTTTACCGTATCTGAGGGAGGATCTTGATCTAAGACCGAAAGATATCCGTCTTTTAGTGCATAAAGCCACCAACTTGGATGTATCATATCACAAGTGTTGGAATGCTAGGAGGAAGGCGATGATAAAAATATTCGGGGATTGGGATAATTCGTATGAGATCTTACCTCATTATCTTGAAGCACTCAAAAGAGAAAATCCGGGGACTGTCTACGAAGTATCTTCGGACCCCGTTGATGGCGGAGAACGGCGGTTCACCGGTGTATTTTGGGCATTTGGGCCCTGTATTGAGGGGTTTCGATATTGTCGTCCCCTTCTTAGCATTGATGGAACTCACTTATATGGTAAATACAAAGGCGTTTTGCTTGTTGCAACCGGAGTTGACGCGGATGGCGGGTTGTTTCCTTTAGCATTCGCAGTGGTTGATGTTGAAAACACAGAGAATTGGGCTTGGTTTTTTACATGCATTAGATATCATATCCCTAGTGTGGAGACGCGGCCGATTATATTCATATCCGATAGGATGAAAGGAATTCCAAGAGCACTCCTCTGACATTTCCCGCCACCACATGCACATCGCTATTGCTTGCGACATATTAGAGACAACTTCAAGAAGAAGTATGGAAACGCTCAGGTTCAAGACTTACTTTGGCAAGCTGGTTGTGCAACAGAAAAATATGTTTATGAACAAATACGAGAGAGGATTAAGTTCATTTCACGAGCTGCACATGATTGGATCGAAACTAGTTTGGGTCCAAACAATGTTGATAAGTGGGCTTTATGTGAGGATGGCGGCAAACGGTTTTGTATGATGACTACGAACGCGTCTGAGAGCTTCAATGGCGTGCTCAGGGGAGCACGTGGCATGCCAATACAGGCACTAGTTGCTAAAACTTTTTACAGGCTTAATAAATTCTTTCTTCGACGTCGAGAACTTGGTGAAAATATGCGCTCAGAGCTAACACCGAAGGTTGATGAAATGCTAGCGGCTCGGATTGTACAAGCTCGGTCATTTCAGGTTGTACGATACAGTTTTAATGAATGGGAGGTGCTCGAGGGAATAACCCATAGAGAAAATCGCTCTTACAAAGTCAATATGTTGGTGGATCACACTTGTACGTGCACTTGCAATGTACATCAATCTAATACGCTAAGCGTCAAGCAAATATAAAGCGAAGGCACAGGTCCCCGATCACAGTAGCGAGAATATAATAACAACTCAGAACAAAATGATACATATCACAACTGAAATATCATCCCAGACATAATATTCGGGCCAAACATGCCCTTATACAAAATGATCTGAATGAAATACTGAAGAAATATAAAATACATCGATCAGGCGAAAATAGAAAGTACTAAAAGTAAACTAAGACCATCGAACAACTAAAGAGAATAACTAAGCTTCGGCTTCTTCTGCTCGGTCTGCGAAGCACTCCTGCGGAGGATCCTCTGGCTCATGTACTACTCCGAAATGTAGTTGTCTGTCCTCTAAATCTGACATACACCAGAGAAAATAGGTGTACGTCAGGGTGCATGGCACACGGCAAGATCCCACAAGGAAAGTAGAAACGGTCGTACGACCAATGCAAGAGCAATAATAATAACAATAGTAATAATCTAAATAAAATCCACCACCAGAATATAATAATCAGAAGAATCCAAAATCGATCGGGTAACTAGGTCATGCAGTTAGCGATAAACTAATCATCCAAGTAACGAGGTCATACTACTAGTCATTGTATAACAGGTCACTGATCACATCTCACACAGAGTCAACGCTCCTGTCATCGGATAACTGACTGTTCACAAAACCTCTATGTGCATCCAATCCCGCTACACATGCGGCCTAGAGGACTGCACGCAATTCGTTTCTTCCTGGTCCGAACTTCAAACAGAACTCGGATGACGAAATAAATTTCCCACTGACCAAAGTGATGTACACACTTCACTTTAGCCCTACAAACCAACCCCGTTGGCGACACCAACCACGGGAGAGAGCCTGGAAGATACATCAACAGTCTTATCCGATCACATGAACATTAACTTCCCCATCTCAACTCTCTTGTTTTTCTAAGCTAACATATACACAGGTTTAACAGGACACACCATGCCACACTAGTCATGAATTTCTAACAGTTCTCATGCATAACAAAGAGTAATAAATACACCTAATCATATACAACAATATCATAGCATATCACAAACTTAAAATTAAGAAACATAAATCATGAAAAATTTCATAATAATCCCTTTTCTAAAATAAATCTTTTAAAAAATATTTATAAATGTCCTAAAATAATTCCTTTTATAAAACTTTCTTAAATTATTGAAATTATTCTAAATTGATACTTATTCTAAAATAAAATTTTTTAAATTATTTATAATTATTCTAAAATAATTCTTTTGTCAAATAAATTCTATTAATTTATTATAATTACTCTAAAATGATTTTTCACCAAAAATTTTATTATAATTATTTTAAATTGATTATTTTGTCAACAAATTCTTCAAAATTATAAATTATTCTAAAATAATTTTATTTTATTTTATCTTTACAGTATCTATTATCAAAATATTATTTTTAGTACTTTTCAATATCATTCGTCAAGTAAATCCGTGCAGGTCATCACAGTATATGTATTACAATATGAATGGTCATATGTTATTGTCCACTGTCCATTTCGTTCACGACAGTTCTATACGTTATAGTTCTCAGTCCAATATGTTCACGACAGTTCTATATTTGTAACGAATAATTATTCGAGACACGAGTTCGTATCCATAATTAACCTGTAATCATTCTAAAATTGTACTGAGGAAGAATAGGGATCTTGCAAGCAACTAATTAATTCAGAGCGGATCCAAGAATTGAATGATAAGTCAAAAGAGTATAGGGATCTTGCCTCGGGGTTCGTCAAACGAATCGACGTCGACGGGTCCGCGGGTCGAATCGAACGTGGTGGAGCGTGACGTCGGCTATGCACTGCAGGAGGAAGGCGATAGCTGTTGGCCTTCTTGTTTTGATGATGTTTAACAAACAATTTATCACTAATGTTGTTTGTCTAGTATTTGTGTTTTATTATTTATTATAGACAAACAACGTTGTTGCAGGTTGGATGGATTGCGCTTCAACGATGATATCCAAAGGAGGTTGGAGGAATGTCGGGTTGAAGCCTATACAATTCAAGTTAAAAGATCAAGTTCAAGCTTCATCCGCACGTGTACCAAGTTGAGCTCAATGAAGATCAAGATCAAGCTTGGGTAATTTAGTTTAGGATTTATATTATGTGTGTTAGATACTCTAAGCTCAATATAATATACACACACGTATTTGGTTTCTATGTATATATATAGTTATATATATACATGCATGGTTTTAGGTTTTCATGTTTTGGACATACTTGCAAAATACATGAGTTTTCACAAATAGAAATTCAATTTGAGAAATTCTTTTTCTAACATGTTTGTTTTCATGCTTATAAACATTTCACAAAGTTTCATCAAGTTTGGAATTGATTTGTTATGTTTAATGGAATTTACAAAATCATGTTTTTCGTTCGTGCATGTTCGTGCATGTTTTAAAAAACAGATGAGTTTTTATAAATCGGAAGTGATATTCAAGAAATTCTTTCTTTGACATGTTTATATACATGTTTAGAATATTTTTAGAGTTGATTTACTATGCCCAATTGATTTTACAAAATCGTATATGTTAACAGTTTTTCAGAAACTATAAATTTGTGTTCAAATATTTATTTATCTCAACTGGGAAAATATTTTTCAGAAATTCTTTCTCTGACATGTTATTCTACATGTCTAGAACATTCCCACAAAACTTCATAATTTTTGGAGTTCATTTACTATTTTAAATTGATTTTACAAAATATCTGCGCACTGCGACAGTAACTCCGGTCGACCGGACCGGTCGACCGGAAATGTCTCTGGACGTTTCTCAGCTTTGCATATGCCTCTCGGTCGACCGTACCGGTCGACCGAAGTACTGTAGCAGCCGACCGTTGCTACAGTAACGGCTAGTTCTGTTTTTTGTTTATTTTAATGTTTTGGGGGTGTTTTTATTGGTTTTTGGGGTTGTTTCATGAGCCTATATATACCCCATGCCCTTATACTTCTAAGGGTACTCAAGAAATGTTTTAAACAAGTTTAAAGAGTTTTAAACAAGGGTTTAAGTGTGTTAGTGTTTGTTTTGGTTTATGAAGAAGTTTTCACAAGTGGAGGAGATCATCTTCTTGTTTGGGCTCCAATCTCCATCTCTCCATCTTGTCATCTATTGGAGAAGTTTTCTAAACTCTATCTAGCTTTACATTTGCTTAGTTATTTGATTATCATTCTTTAAAGCTAGCTTTTATATTGAGTTTAGATTTGATTTGATTTCACTCATTGTTTACACACACCCACTTGAGCTTATTGTATTTGCATACATAGTATATTAGGGTTGTGAGAGATTGTAACATTGAGTTTGTGCTTAATCTAGGACCAACACTTAGTGTGTGAGGTGTGATTGCATAGTGATTGTATTGTGAGGTGTAAACGTTGTTCGGGTGAACGTAGAAAACCCGGTTGTGATAGTGGAGATCTCCTCAAGGTGAGGAGCGGAGACGTAGGTCATGGGGACTGAACTCCGTAATCATATTGTTTGTTTGTGATTGAATTGGCGCACTTACTTTTATGTTTATATCTTATATCGCCTTTGTATATTGCTTGTTGATTATATTACCCACTATCTAGTTTAGATTGTTTACCCTTGAGCTTATATATCCTTGCACATACATTGCCTATATCTCTTTGTTAGGATATATCTTGTTGTTTATATTACTTATCCTAGCTCATATACATTGTTGTATTTCATACTTGCTAGGATAACTTATTAATTAATTTTAATTGGCATTAAATCGGATTAGATTAGCATAAGACCCTAATCACCCCCCCTCTAGGATCCAACAATTGGTATCAGAGCTTGGTGCTCTTTGATTTAAGGTCTAATCGCCTTGAGTTAAAGATCCAAGTTAGCTTATTGTGCCAATCTAATTTTGAGCTTTATTTGTATCTTGCTTGCCTTTTATATTATGGATATGCATGGTTTAGGTTATGTCATCAATATTGCTCCTAGATTAGATAATTTTCCCTATGCCCAATGGTGTGTTAGATTTAAACTTTTAGTTCAATCTAAACACTTTGAGTTATGGAAAATTATAGATGATGCTTATATTGTGCCCACTTTGGAGAAATCCAAATGGAATAAGAATGATCATCGTATGTTTACAATGAACAATATTTTGTTAGAATATTTGCTAAATGAGGGGGTCGGTGATGATGATGAAGAGAGGGAGAAGAGAGAGACTGAGATGGAGATGAAGAGAGAGAATGAGAGAGAGTGAGCTGATGGGAGAGGATGAGAGAGAAAAAGAAGAGAGAGGGTGAGCACGAGAAAAGAGAGAGGCAGTGGTTTAAATAAAAAATTTAATAATAAAAAATTTAGGATATGATTGATTAGAAAATGGTGAGCTGCTTAGTCTAAGTTTACGGTGCGCGTGGGCAGCCGTTTTCTTAGAAAAAATTAAGGAGGGAGAGAACGTGATTAGGACGAATGGTTGTTGGGGGTTTGACGGGGAGCAACAGCTTTGGATTATTTTCAAATGGGTTCAGGTATTTAAACAAAAATAATTAAATAAATAGTTACAGGTATTAAAAAATTAAACCAATTACGGAATAATTATCTACAAATAAAAACATACATGTTGTGCTAATACAACAGTTGATACGAAATAGTCGAAATATACACATATTGTATAATTAAACGAGAATAAATAATAATAGTAATATATTTACTTACATTTAAAATCAAATAATTATGTGATAATTATCTACTCGATAAAACATACCAGTTATGCTAATACGACAGCTGATACGTAATAATTAAAATAATATAATAATTTACACAAATAATACGTAATTAATAATTCAATATAATACAAGAATTAATACGTAATAGTAATAATAATATGACGTATTATTTAAAATAATACGTAATAGTATCAGTAATACAACGGATAAATCCCAAAAATTTTCATTGCACTAAATTAATTTATAAATATAAAAACCATTTAAATAAATATAAAATTTAGACTTTAAATCATAGAAAATTTCTATAAAATCGAGAAAAATACAAATACTCTTTTAAAAATCATAATTAAATATTTTAAAATACCAAAAATTTATTTTAACCAGTATCAAAATTTTACGGTCATTACATCGAGGGAATAACCCATAGAGAAAGTCGCTCTTACAAAGTCAATATGTTGGTGGATCACACTTGTACGTGCACTTACAATGTACCGCAACTATAATGGATTCCTTGTTCACATGTTGTAGAAGCTTGCTCCGAACTACAGGGTGGTGCTCGCATTTCACATTATGAATTTGTCGCGGCTTGGTATTCTGCATACAACTATCTACAAACGTACAAAAAGTGTTTTCGTCCACCATACGATAGTCGACATTGGACACAAGATGGGCCACGGATATTACCTCCCTTGTATAAGAGATCGGCGGGGCGCCCTCGTTCCGTGCGTATTAGAAATAGTATGGATGGCGGACGTGAAGGAGCTAGGAGGAGAAATAAGGGCAGTAGATGTGATCAACCGGGTCACAACAAAAATAGGTGTCCAGTTAGTATTAGGCGTTGATTTGTATTATGTAGCATTTGTAATATGTAGCGTTTTGTATTATGTAGCGTTTTGCACCCATGCATTTCACCCATGCATTTGTATTATGTAGCGTTTTGCACTATGTTTTGATAATGTATGTCATTCGTATTTGTTATCTTTGAAGCGTATGATACTCGTTATTTGTAATATGTTCTGTATGATACTTTGTTCATTTCACCCATGCACTTGTATTATGTAGCGTCTTGCACTCTGTATATATGCTCATATTTTAATCACATGTCTATTCATTATGGATCCGGGACCGGAAAATCCCGACGTTTTGTACCTTCAGGCGAGTCATTGTTCAGACCATATTGGTTCGGGAGAGGTAATACGAATAAATTAGATATATATTTCTTCGATTAATGTAAATTTTTTATGAATATACTTAAAACTGATTCTCGTTTTATGTGCAGCCCGTACCAGACATCACGATGATCGAGCATTCCCAGAGTCATTCGGCTTGGGTCATTGAGGATGAGAGGGTACTACTACTGATCGCTCAGGCCGGTTTTCGACCGTGTTCGACGATTCGTTATATTAGGCTTGATTGACCGGTCATCACTGCACTTATTGAGAGGTGGAGGCCAGAGACCAACACCTTTCACATGCATATAGAGGAGTGCACCATCACCTTACAGGACGTGGCCGTCATACTTGGACTCCGGATCGATGGACCGACAGTTACGGGCACCGATGATCATAGTTGGCCGGAGGTATGTGCTAGGCTTCTTGGTCAGGTTCTCGACTTGAGGAGTGGTGCGATGAAGCTATTGTGGCTTCGTCAGACATTTCAGAGCGATATACCAGAGGATGCCTCTATTGAGACGCTCCAGTTTCATGCTCGTGCATACATATTGCACATGATAGGGTGCGTACTATTTCCTGATGCGAGCAAGACTCTCGTACATGCACGATGGCTGCCACTGCTGGAGGATTTCGGTGTATGCGGCGTACTATCGTGGGGCAGTGCGGTATTGGCATATTTGTATCGAGAATTGAGTAGAGTATCTCTGATGCAGAATAAAGAATTCAAGGGATGTTGTACGTTGATACAGATTTGGTCATGGGAACGCATTCATATTGGACGACCCACTTTACTTATGCACCGTGACTTGGAGGGACAGTATCCGTTGGCATACATGTATAATTGTACACACACATATTTCATTCGTAACCTGAATATTTGTACTTATATATTCGCTATTCTGCATATAGTTATAACGTGCGATACGCTCAGTACAGATCAGCGACGCGTCACCGTCAGTTTTACCGAAATGAGCTTGATGGCCTCCAACACGAACAGGTAAATATAAAACTTAAGAAGTATGAATAGTATGAATATTATAGTTTTTCTGTATGATACTGATAAATTTTTTATTTTATTTCAGATAGTTTTTCTGTATGATACTGATAAATTTTTTATTTTATTTCAGTTCAAGTGGAGACCCTATACACCGCCGGAGCTCGATATGCATTCTCTTGCACTTCAAGTGGAGACCCTATACACCGCCGGAGCTCGATATGCATTCTCTTGCACCTATCTGCCGAGATAGTTCCTACTTGTGGAGAGCCAGAGTTCCATTGATTTGTTGGGAGATCGTAGAGATGCATGTCCCGGACCGTGTGCTACGGCAGTTTACGCTCTCTCAGCATATTCCAGATCCTGTCAAGCAGATCAATCGTCGACGGCGCCCTACATCGCACCGGACTGACTGAACCGTAGTCCGTGCGACCTACATAGACAGGTGGGTTCACAGGTGGGATTGCATACAGGATACGAGGCCCATAGCTGTTGACTATACCACGTATATGCGTTGGTATTGGGGTATCACACGTAGATGGATCACACGTGACCCACAGCCCTTAGCTGGACACATGCCACGCCCATCGACAGATAGTTACATTCCTAGTGGGATGAACGAGAGAGATTACGTAAGTTTTTAAGCTAAATTATAATATTTTTTATTGAGTTGATACTTAATAAATTGTTTACCATGCAGGTCCGTGTTTTAGATAGCATTGAGGCTGATATTGATGCCACCGTGCCTGAGATTCAGGATTCGGCGGCGTTAGGACTCCTCGATACACAGATAGTTGAGACTCATCAGCAGGAACCCAGGGGGCGGGGAAGAGCGAGGGGGAGGGGGAAGAGAGGGAGAGGAAGGAGGGGAGCTATATTGGGTTGTATTTGAACTTATTTTGTTAAAATTTGTAACTTTCCTGAATTTTCAAATACTAAACTTTTGAAGATTATTGTTCATATACATAATCGTGTGTGTTTAATACATGGTTGAATCATGTATATATTGTTGTTTGCAAATAAATTGGCATATATATGAGTTATAATTCATGGTTGAATCATGTATATATTGTTGTTTGCAAATAAATTGGCATATATATGAGTTAACAGGTACGTATACAAAACATGCACAGCAGGCTGTGCATGTTTTGGAGGACCTGCAACTTCACGGGAGTTGAACTCCCGTGAAGTTGCAGTCCCAACTTCCCAGACATCGATTGTCTGGTGGTATTGACTGTAACTCCACGAGAGTTGAACTCCCGTGGAGTTTTAAGAAGAAATTAAACTTCACGGGAGTTCAACTCCCGTAAAGTTTAATTTCTCAATAAACATCACGGGAGTTGAACTCTCGTGATGTTTCGGAAAACTTTTTACAAAAACCGACCTGTTTTCAGCGCTGGGCTGAAAACAGGTCGGTTTTTATAATTATTTTCAAAAGCGGTCGATTTTTGCAAATAAAAACGGAAAAAGGTTGGTTTTGAAAATTTGTCCGGGAAATGGGAGAAGATGGGGAAGAAGGAGGTAGAGGCATCTACTGAATGTCACTAACGGGCCGGGCGCTGAAGTTAGACGTGATTTGGATTTGTTTTGTCTAATTATTCGATCAATTTTGGTTCAAGAGACCGTGTATTAGGAAAATCAAATATTTATCATATATTAAGATATACTAGTATGCAAAATGTGCGCTGCACGTGATGCATGTTAGGAACTCTATGGGGGGAACCTCTAAAGGTCAACTAATGCTGCATACATCAATATTAATATTTTTATGAAGCACGCACTTATACTTCACATAGAGTAGAGATTAACTCTACAATAATAGTACAAGCATCATGCTTATACAAGAGTCTATTATCAGCATCGCCTTCACCACAATCTTCACAGAAAACAAACATAAATGGGCAAATTCACCAAAAATGCAACAACTACAAAAAAAAGAAACAAATCAAATAACAAAAATCTCGCAATGAACTAACATTTACCTAAATAAACAATTATGCAACTACACACAAATTAAGCAACTACACACAAATATGGTTTAGATTTATTCAATGTTAGCTACATCCATAATGAACTAACATTACATCCATAAGATGAGAGTGAACTTCTCATTCAAGCTACACAACCTATACAAAGAAAGAAAAAACAAAAACATGCTAGTTCAAAGATCAACCTTGAAAACAATATTGCTAGAGGATACATTTGCAGAGAGGAAAATTTGCTTGTTAAATACGGAATAATCCTTAAACTTGCAATATTATAAGAGGATGAGCTAAAACGAAAATGATAATTTTCACTTTGATATCCTAAAGTTTACATCTTTCTACTTCAATAGGCTGAAGGATTTCTTAACACTTTGATACCCCAAACTTTGAATCCAATTTTACTTCGATACCCAAAGTATTCATGTAACATTTTAATATCCAAAGTTCCAATCATATTTCACTCTGATACCCTATCCAAGTTGTGTTAGATCTTTTGTTTAATTTGTATGGTGCCTTTAGGATCTGATACATTTAGATTCAGTTTGCCCAGTTGCTATAACAGCAGTAGAAAATTAACAAAAAAAATCTAATAGATCTAGATGTATGTATCAAAATTAAATAAGATAGAAACCTTGGGATATCATAGTGTTAAAACGTACTTTGGGGTTATGAAACTAAAATACGATTAAAACAGTGGGATATCAAAATATTGAAAAAAGTACTTTGGGGTTTTAAAGTTAAAAATTGGTAAACTTTGAGATGTCAAAGTGAAATAGTAGGTACTCACTTATTATTTTAAAGATTTTCTCTGAGAGAACAACCATGTTAATCAACATATGGGTGTGTTAATGAATCGACAAATTAAACAAATTTAAAAGTTTATAATTATAAATTGATGCGAGGGAAAAAATCTATCAACAAGAGCTAATTTCTCCTAATTACTTGTATACGTCACAAATTTATACTCACATGACCATATTAACAAATTGTAGTTAATCAACTACATGTTATTCTCTTAACTTGATAATTAATACAGAAAAAATTAAAAATGAAAATAAAAAAATCTTTAAAAGAATTCACCACTGCAACTAAGTTCATACCAAAACCTATTTACAAGATGTAAGAATTAATATTTCTCCAAACATTCAAATCTCGATGATATCACCTATAATGGGTGATTAAGTGACCAAATATAGTTCCATGTACTTCTACTGATGATTGACTATGCTACTTTTGAAGATGATACTGTGAACACGAGACCGTTATCCATGCTCTTCTAGCAATAATTCAGTATGTAATTATATCTGATGATAGACATACATTGTGTTGTTGTGTCATGTGTAATTATATCTGTTGTCAAGCTCCAAATGGAGCCACCAAGACTGCCATCACCTTCAAAATTACCTCTAATTTCTTAGCAATAAGAAAGTATCAATACTCATCAATACGCTACGAAGCTGGCGCTTCATGGTGTTTAAGAAGTTCACAAAGGCCATTCTTATGGTTTTGTTGGAGTAGAGGAAGATGACTTAATTATAAAAATTAGTATCTTATTGACTCTATACTTAATTAAGAAGTATTAATATCTTATTGTTAGATTCGTAAAGCGATCTTAAAATTAGCCAATTCCCACGCATGCGAGCTAATTTCTCCTGACCTCAACATAATTTTCATCTACACCAAAGAGAGAGAGTATTAGACGAAGAATGATTGAGTTAACACTTAAATGACTACCTATTAATTAAACTCAATATCATCCATCTCAATGTTTACTTTCTAACAATCACTATCTAAGATTTCTTTATTCAATTTCAAAATGAATATACCTCTAAGATATTTACTTGTATCTGAGTGATTTTATTCCATTTATGCTTCTGTATGAATTTCTACATATGCATATTCTTCAAGGTTATGTAATCTTTGTCAATTATAGAACAATATTATCCATATCTTTCCAACTAATATTAATAGTTTTCATAAATAGACATTGCGCGTGCAATAGTAGCTATACGCCGATTTCAAGGTTAAAAAGTAAAGAATGATCAAAATATAAAGCAACTCAAAATTTTTAGGAATCAAACATTTAGTCTTGTGAATCAAAGATGGCAAACATGTAGTCTTGTGAATCAAAGATGGTCATCCTCGTATTTAGGGAGGAATAAATTATGAAATGCATCTTCAGATGATACCCCGTAATATTCCATAAATTCAATACATGCTCCAGAGATGGATATTTTTTGCGCAAACCATCGCTCAAAGCTTCAAGTCTAATATCTATAAATGCTTAGAGGTCAATAATATAGCCAGAACAATGTGCTCAACAATTAAAAGTACAAAAGTTCTCCAATCCAGTATCAGTTATGGGGATTTAACTCACCTCATGTCAACCTTTCCACATTTGCTAAAAAGCTACCTGAAGTCCTAATTGGCGAGCATCATATTCAAGGTTGTCATAGAAAATAAACCTAATCTGTACTCTGCCACAATATGAGACGCCCAAGTAGGATGTCAATAGTGAGGCAAATACTATCAGTAGACATAAATATCTTTAATAAACACTCAGAGCGGAACCAATAATTAACAAAAGAAATAGAGTACACGCAACAAACGCAATAGCATAGACAATAGGAAAATGCATGTTTGACCTTTAATATGTCCAATTCAAAGCTCTTTCTAACTAAACAGAGAGTAACATTTAAAATTATTCAGCAAGGCATTGGATGAAGTTGATGCCACATTGTATTAAAACTCACTATAATGTGACAATGATGAAGTCAACACCACTGTGCATGTCTTTAAGTTTCAATACATGTGAAACTTCAACCCAAAAAAAGTGATAGGAAATTTACAGAACATGAAAGCATTAGAAATATAATGATTTATTTAAATTAAGCAATATGCTACCAATCAAATACAAAATATTTCTTGAGAAAGGTCAGACTTGAAATTATATAACTTTGGGGAAATTTTATAACCTTTGGGAAAACATGTCCATTGATGTATGTTTGTGTAGAAGATAAAACAAGGCCTGAATGTTTCATTGCACTTTGCGAAATTACATTGAATCAAAAGATACAAATATGAAGATTTTAAATGAATTAATTTAAGTACTCACATCAAAATCTTCCCCCAAAATGGAGGTGAAATCATATTAGATCATAGCATTATATTCTAAAAGATCAAATGGCAGTACCTCAGATATCTTGAGCAACTCGCATAATTGACTGCACCTTTCCTCTCTTATCTGCAATGGTTTTAGAATAAATATGCCTATTTGATCTGAATCATTAAAAAATTATAGAGAAAATTAAATAAATTAGACTAAAACCCTTTTTAACAAAAACATTCATAATTCTTGACAAGTTACTCTGATCTTGAAACTCGCCTTTGCGCTTACCATTCTTCCCTCTTATTTTTCTCTATCTTTTTCTTATATTTTACTTTTCCCTGAAAATGACACAATATAAAAAGAAAAATCCCATCAACAAACAAAAAATATCAGAGAGAGTTAGAGATTAGAAATCTAAATTCATGCGATTAAAAATTCACACCCATGCATGCGTTCTATCTCTCTCTAAAGAGAGTTAAAGAATGTAAAATGTTTTAGGTTGGCTCGTCGGATCCAGGAAAGAATAGAATATATGAATTAAATAAATGATAACATTTTCAAATATGCATATAGTAGAGAATTACAAATGAGTCCATAATCAGAAATTACAATATTATTTTAGCAAATTTTACACATGTATCCAAAAAAGCAATACTTTGCCCAATTTAGAAACATTTTATAGGTCACCTTAGATTCTCATATTGTAAATATTTCCTCTATCCAAATTAAACTCATAGTATCAAGTAAGAGAGTAAATTCAAATTATTCATATTGTTCATATCTATATTTCTTCAATACTACTGCTATCAAGAAAAGAATCAGCACTGGAAGTGTTCAATAGCCTCCCTCTCCTTGCTGTTTGATGAGCTAATTACTTTCACCTTCATTCCAATCCTATCCAAATTTCACTACAAAATGTCAAAGGCTACCACGCCCAACCATGTATGAACCATGTAATTAATTATAATGAAATAGGTATGGAGTTTCAAATGCATTTGATCACAAAAACACATGTATGAATTATGTGATTAATTATAGTTACATAGAATTTATTTCCATCTTAAGTGGCATGTGTATTTCAAGTTATATTATACATATGTTTTACATTATTATGGAGAAGACTAACAAACTGAGAATAATTTGCCCCAGTGAGTCCATCAGCCTACAAGACTACTCATCAGTCATGTGGGAGTTATTTGAAGAACAAAAGATAGAAAATAACAAAGTTAAATTAAAAATTGCCCCTAAATGTGGGGATATTTACTCTTATCATATTTGAATGACCATTATATTTAAAATTTTTAAATAAAAAACAATCAAAAGTTTGTCACCCATATCATCTTTTATAAGTAGTGTGTGTGTGTGCGCGCGCGTGTGTGAATAAGGTTTTCTTTCACTTGTTAGATCCTCACTACTAAATTCCTTAACATTGTAATATAAGCTCTAGAAAAATATCTATACATGAGCATATTTAGTAGATAACACTAATCTTGGTTTTGCATAAAAAGAATTTATACTTGTTAAATATAAAAAATATGAGGTCCAATTTGAAATAGACATTGTATGTGTAATTAAAACATCCAAACTTGCATATTTATATTTCTTATATTCTATATTAGTTTTCCCCTCCAACAAAAATTTTAGTTTGACCTCCAAAAGTACCCACTATGTTTGTAAAATTCAAAAATTTGAATTTAATTAGTATCACAATCAATAGTATAAATAAAATTGACATAATCAAGCAATGATAAGAGACCAACCATATTAGACACTCAGTGCAATTCAAGTTCAATCACATTCGAAACTAATTATAATATCTAAGCTAAGTTCTTCATATCACATAGCGTTATTATGAGGCTGAGAGGTCATACCTTCTTTGGATCAAGTAGGTAATCATGCATATTGTTATGCTTCAAGAAAATAGTCATGCTCTTGTTTGCAGAAGAATACGAATAACCAGTTGTAGTACCAAATTGCCACCTAAAAAGACTATTGAACTTGGGTCATAATAGGATTTACAAAGAGTAAATAAATTTAGAAAATTTAACCTCAAGTCTAAAATCCACAATGATATTAGAAGGTTATGTTTTTTAAGATAATAAATGCACAAATGTGATCTAGGATCTAAACTAACAAAAACGTGAAAGATATTCAGCTCTGAGAAAGATCCTGCAAAAAAACTAAGATCCAAGGCACATCCATCACATGGAAAATGTAAAGTCAAAATTTGCCCAAGAATAACATAAATTTAATAAATCTAATAAAAATACAGAAAGAAAACAAATTCGATCGAAGTGGATGAAAATGTCTCTCACACCTTGCTTTAGGCCGACTTCTTTTTCGACGGTGTGATATTAAGCGCACTTCTTCTTGCTACATAAATTTATCACAAGAAATAGATCAAAACAATTTCTAGCCATCACTCTTTGAAGAGATCTAATTAGCTAAAACCATAGAAATCAAACAAAACTAACCAATATGTACAAAGAGATCAGATGACAAAGAAATATAACAGAGCTCAAATTATGAAATGGATTTCATACCAGTGCTCTCTCCTTGTATAACCCCTTCGACAAATGACAGACTTGAGATTGAATTTGAAAGATGCTAACGCTGGTTAGATATTGAGAAGGAGGAGAACAAAGCATTGACCAAGAGGAAGGAAGACAGAGGAGAATGTGGAGTTGAGAGAGAAATTTAGATGAGAGCGGAGATGGTGAAATGAGGGAAATATGAAAGATATAGTCAATAGAAATCAATAAAACTTTAAGCGTTGTTGCATAATGATAAGGATAACGAACGGGAAACGAAAAGCCTTGGAGTTTCATTAAAAGCTAAGCGTTGTTGCATAATGATAAGGATAACGAACGGGAAACGAAAAGCCTTGGAGTTTCATTAAAAGCTCATGGCTATCGTGGATAATGTGAATGACTACATTAGCTGAAGGAATTTTTTGCATTATGCGTGGAGTTCAATTGGCCATGTCACTTGATGGAGATTTAAATTCACGCCAAAGGGGTTGGTGAGTTTTCGTATTCAGCACATTAATTAATGAGTTATGGAAGGTTAAGAGTCTAAGACACTAATTAAAGCTTACTATTGTGATGAGGAGAAAATTAGAATTAAGTAATTTGTAAAGGGCAAAATGGGTATGAAAAAGTTTTGACATGGGTATTCTCTTTTATAAGTAGTATAGATATATATTATCTAAATAGAATTAAGGAAAATTGTGTCGAAAGGCGCCAAAAATCAATACTTGACGTGTGGCAGCCCCTAGTATTAATGTTTTTGTATATTAGCCATGGAAATTGTATTTTACCCGGTTCTCCCTTTTACCTCTCTCCACCTACTAAAAAGCGTCATCATGTCTCCATTCTTCCTCTCTCCCTCCGACGTTGGCGTTGCCACCGACGCTACTATTTTATCCCTCTTTTTCTCCTCCTCTCTTCAAACCCTAACCTTCACAGCTTCTGCTCCCACCTCTCCTACTACACTCTCCACCATCAAAAAAAGCACATATAAGTCAATCTAAGACCCAACATCTCAAACCTACATCCTTCTTCCCTAGCTCCATCGTTGGCACCGGCGCTGCTACTCCTTCTCCTTCACATCTTCCTTTCCTTCCCTGAAACCTAATATTGACATCTCACTGGTGTCGTTGTTACAAGTAGCGTTGGCGACAAAGAAGGTGAAGCCTGTGATGAGGGAGAATGAGACAGTTGGTGAAGAGGGAGAAGAAGGAGGAAGAGTAGGCTTTGAGGGAAAGCTATTGGATCGGGTTTTGGTTTGGGTTTTAAGCATAGAGCAGGTAGAGGGAGAGTGCTTTGGGTTTGGGTATGGATTTGATTGAGGATTTAGGCGCGGATTTAATTAAAGTGTCTAGGAAGGAGCATGCGACGAAACAATATTTAGCATTCATGATAGTTCATGCCAAGGACATGTACTTCAAGTCCAGATGGTAGTTGGATGCAAGAGAAGTGTTCGATAAAATAGGGCACAAGAATGTTGCTGCTTGGAGCTCTGCTATGCTATTTGTGACACCCTTATTTTCACACATGGCTGCAGTCCAAGGTGAACCCAAAGATGTCAAACCTGTCATGTACCCACACTGTGCAACAACACGTTTCATCATCACAGTAATATCTCTCTAGTGGAATCAACAACAAGTGTAGGTACAAAACAGTCAAAATAAGGAAAATAAATGCATTAGACATGATGTAGAAAGATATATCTAATAAATATAATCATGTCTCAACTGAATAAACTGAATACAACTGAAGTCTGAAAAAAAATGTGAAGTATCTCAATATGAGTCAACTGAAAATAAACCAAGGCATACAACTTTTACAAGATGAAATACAAAACTCTGAATGCCCGAAAAAGAAATATCAACTATGGTTGAGTCTCATCTACTAAAAATATGTGACGGAGACTATGCTGGAAGTCCGTCATCCTGCGACTCTCCGATACTCTGAGCTGCTGCCTGAAAGGAATTGGAAAATAAAAAGAGAAACAGCAAGAGCGTCAGAGCGGTACAGCAAGATCATCTTCATCCTCCCCAAGGGGAAGGACTTCTAGATGTGATGGATGCTCTATCTATTAAGCATAGTCTACTTAGATCATTTACCATATATCTAAATAGAAATTAATATTTAGAAACGTACAACACAAGACGTAGTACATCGAGGGAAATAATCCAAACAAGAAAACCCTCATGTATATACCACATGTCTCAAATTATAGATAACTAAATATCAATACAGAACTAAGAATAAACAATCTAAATAGAATTAATAATTAGAAACTCACAACACGAAACTGGTACGTCGAACAAAATAATCCAAATAAGGAAACCCTCATGTATATGTCATATGTTTCAAATTGTGAATCGCTAATTATCAATTCCAAACTATGAATAAAGAAAACAATACAATGAAGTAAAGTCATCACAAATATCGGACCAAAAAAATCTTCCATTATCCTTTGGAAGATAATATAAACAACAATATATAATCTCACATACCCATAAGAGTAAAATACCTCGGTCATATATAACTTAGCGATAAGTCATGTTCATAATGGCATCCACCAAGACTCAGGCTATCAAATAATTATCACAATGCAAATTCTTACAAAGCTTATAATTCATCACATTATCATGCGGGATGGACTACCAAATCAGCATCCTAATAGTGTACACGGTTCATTAGTCTTATCGCATCAACGAGTGGGACGGACTACCAAATCAAGACATCCTAGGTATACGGCTCACAAGCCTCATCGCATCTGCGTGCGGGACGGACTACTAGATCAAGCATCCTAAAACCCGACTCAATGGCCTGTACTAATGGTATATCGACACACTATCCCAAGTAGTACTGAGTTGTGCTCATCAACGATATCCATACATGTATATATATGCGGTTTTAATTAATTATTAGTCATATGTGATCGAAATAATACTTGTGATAATCCTCTTCGGAATATCCGTGTATGTGTCACAACTCTATTTGTGTACACCCTTGGTTGCGTGTGTATCGTCGTACAGCTTGAACCCCGTGTTCACGATTTAACGTGCAATAGAAAACACTTCAAACAAAAGAAGAACACAAGTATCGTACTCGTGAACAATATCATACGTATGAATAGTAACAGTACTTATGAATAGTAATAGTCATAGTATCCGTACGTATGAATAGCAATCGTACTTATGAATAGACCTACATGTATGAATAGTAACAATACTTTTTAATAGTAATAGTACTTATGAATAGTCCCCGTTCGTATGAATAGCAACAATAATAGTATCTGCACGTATAAATAGTAATAGTATTTATGAAGAATAATAGTACTTATGAATAGTACGCATGTATGAATAACAACCGTACTTATGAATACACCTGCAGTATGAATAGTAACAATACTTTTGAATAGTAACAGTACTTATGAATAGTGCTCGTACATATGAATAGTAACAATAATTTCGGCGGTGGACAAAATACGTATAGTTCTAGCTAGCAAAATCATATCTTTAGAGATTTGATCTAATATTCTATTTATTAATTTTCATCAATATCATGTCTTTTCTTTATTTTTGGGATTTGATATAAATTTTTATTCCTTAATTTTCATCAAGATCAAAACTAACTAGGGATGAGTTTGGAAAGAGATGAACTTGCCTTTATTATTCTCTGAAATTGAAATCCCTATCCGTTTCTGATTTCCGAAAAGCCAAAATCCTCTCCCCTTTTTTCTCTCTTTTCTTCCTCTCTATCCCCCCTCTCTGTCTACCCTTCTTTCTCTCTCTTTCTCTACGTCTGCCTCCTCCTGCTCTCTCCTACCCCCTTTATATAGCCTCTCAATTTAAAAAAAATTTATTCAAATGGTTGGTGAAGTTAGGCGGTGGTTGGATGCATAGTGGCGGTTAGGTGTAATAAGATAATTATATATTAAAAAAATTTGGGTTTCAGTCTCTGTTTACAGAAAGCAACGAAAATTTACCCACAACACCGTCTCGACATTCTAAGATCAATAGCGTAAACCTTACGTCCATCTGATCAATAGAAAAATTATTAAAAACATAAATACGATAGATATCACTAGACCCATGATACTGTTTTAAAATAGTGTTTTAGTCTTTGTTGTCAGAATGCAACGAAACTTTAACCACAACACCGTCTCAATATTCTAAGATCAATGGCATAAATCTCATGCCCATTTGATCAATAAAAAAATTACTAAAAATAAAATAGTAACAGTTTTTAAGTAGACTCGCGATATCAAGACTGAAATTGCGAATCGATCGCAAATCGATTCCCATCTGATCCATTCATGCCCAAATGATCATCAATCATAATAAAACTCATTTATTATTATTTAAGATTATTTTCCAAAATTTTAGGGTTTTACATTCACCCCTCCTTAAAGAGAATTTTGTCCCCAAAATTCCACAATCGTATCTTAAAGATTATAATACGAGAAAAGCACATTGAGGGAATAATCCAAATAAGGAAATCCTCACATACACATCCCATATCATTAATCCTAAGATATGAATCACAAGCGATATTTACACTTAACAATCTAAAATGTGAATACTCCCACTTAACCCCTAATTAAACGGAATCATGCCTATAGTAGATTGATAACTATTATTGTAGGCAAACTCAATCAATGGAATATGATCCTCTAACCTGCCCTGAAAATCGATGACACATGCCTGCAACATGTCTACCAACACTTGGTTGACCCTCTCTGTTTGGCCATCTGTTTGTGGGTGGAAGATACTACTATGTGATAATTGACTACCGAAATAATTCTGGAAGCTTGTCTAGAAATACTATGTGAAAACTGAGTCACGATCTGATACGATCATCTCTGGAACTCCATGCAATCGTACTATCTCCCGAATGAAAATCCTTACATAAGTCTCTACTGTGTGGGTTGTCTTAACTGGCAAGAAGTGTGTCGACTTCGTCAGTCGATCAACTATCACCCAAAAAGAATCTTTCCCCTTCTTCGACCTCGGTAGTCCTACCATAAAATCCATGAAAATATCTGTTCACTTTCACTCCGGAATGGGTAAAGGCTGTAGCGTTCCCCCAGGTCTCTGATGTTCTGCCTTCACTTGCTAACAGGTAAAGCATTTCGATTCATACTCCATGATATCCCTACGCATTCCGCTCCACCAAAAATATCTCTTCAGGTCCTTGTACATTTTAGTTGTACCTAGATGCACTGTGTGCCTGGTGTGATATGCCTTATCAAATAGATCCTTCTTCAACTGTGGATTCTCTGGCACTACTAACCAGCCTTTCATTCAAAGGCCTCCATCTGCTCTGATGGTCCACTCCGCCTTGGGCTATTTGGAAATCTCCTCCTTTCGGGTTTGAATCCAGAGTCTCCTAACTGAGCGTTAACCACTCTCTCAGTTCATGATGGCTGCATGACTAAAGCTCCTAAAAATGCACTGCTCCCACCAATCTCTGGTTTATAATCAAATTGGCTAAGGGTGTGAAGATCTTGATACAATGAGCACCTCAAAGCTAAAATCTGATGTCGACGCTTCCTACTCAACGCGTCTGCTATGATGTTCGCTTTCCCCGGATGGTACTGAACTGTGAACTCGTAATCTTTAATAAACTCGACCCATCGCTAGTATCTCCGGTTGAGTTCCTTCTGAGAAAAGAGGTACTTTATGCTTTGGTGATCCGTGAATAGCTCGAACTGCACTCTATAAAGATAGTGTCTCCATATCTTTAGTGCGAAGACCATTGCTGCTAGCTCCAAGTCATGTGTGGGATAGTTCTGCTCATGCGTCCTCAACCGCTGCGAAATGTAAGCCACAACTTTCTAGGTCTGCATCAATACACCTCCTAGACCCGACAAAGATGCATACATGTAGATAATAAAGGTCTTATCACTGCTCGGGATGATCAACAGTGGTTCTGTAGTCAACTTTGTCTTCAAAGTCTCAAAGGCCTTCTGACACTCCGATTGTAAAACCTCCATAATCTGAATATTATGTGATAAATAATAATAAATATGTTATATAGTGATAAATAACATAATTTGAAGTTTGAGTATGCTAAGAATTAATTTGAAATTGATTCAATATATATGTGTGGATACATGAGTGCAAATGCACAAAAACATGCACGAAGAAGAAATCTGGAAAATAATGACTAGATTTGAGTTTATATGTTTTTCACACTGATACAGTTAGAATCTAGAAAAACTCAAAAGACAAAAGTTGTGGGTCTCTTCATCAGCTTTTCAATAAATCTTAAATCATCTCTTTACGAGATCGGATGTGAATGTTACATCCAGATTACTTAATATATTTTTAGAAACTTTTAGTAGTCGACTACTACTCAGAGTAGTTGACTATCGGGAAATTTCCTGGGCTGACAGGTTATAGATTTCTAGTCGAATTCACTTTTCTTTGAACCCAATTAATAACCTAAGTATATAAACATATTTTTAACCTGATTTTTGAGTTTTTCCACGAAAGAATACAACCACCTCCCCCCCTAAACCTTAGATCTGATTTTGGTATTTCCTCTAGGCGTTTGAGACGTGACATCGAGCAGAGAGAGATCGAGGGCTATGGCTGAGGAAAAAGAGGTTGCACACATGTTCAGGAGATCAACTACATGTTTGAGGCAAGATCTCCTGCATCCAAACCCATCCCCATAGTTAAATAACTAGTTTAGATGTTAAATTTATGTTTTGCTTGGTGAAGCTTAACCCCATGTGTTAAAATTAAGATTTTTGATATTAAATCTTTGAACCAATGTTAGGTATACATGTTTTTCTTACTGTTTACTATAAAAACGTAATCATGATCACTTGGGTTAGGTAGATCTTCGTTTGTACCTCGTTTTCCATGTTAAAATCATGCTTAAACCCTAGACTTGAGATAAAAAGAGCTTGCATGCTAATCAGGTATGATTAAACCCTAGGTGTGGGATTTTATTGTTCTGTAAATGTGAATAAATGAATTTATAAAAGTTTCGAGTTTAATATGCAAGCATGTTCCCTGTTGACCAAATAGAAAAAATTAGGGTTTATGTCAATTTCTTGTTAAATGAGGAGATTAAATCTAAATTGTTGAATTAAGGGTTTAAATGATCATGGAGATGATTCTTTTGATTTGCAATTACTAGATTTGTAATGTATTAAAGCATGATTTACATGTGACGATTTCTAAGTGTTGTGTGTGCACGGATGTGTGCATGTTTCTGCTTAGTAGTCGACTACTAAGAGTAGTAGATTTCTAAGTGTTGTGTGTGCACGGATGTGTGCATGTTTCTGCTTAGTAGTCGACTACTAAGAGTAGTAGTCGACTACTAATGTCTTTCTGCTTAGTAGTCGACTACTAAGAGTAGTAGTCGACTACTAATGTCCAGTTTGGTTTTACAGAAACTATCTGATAACAGAGTACTCGACTAATATTTAGTGTAGTCGACTACTAATATTAATTCAAGTTTTTTAGAGTCTGGATGGACTCAGTGTAGTTGACTACCAAGGTTAGTAGTTGACTACTAAGGCTTTTTCCTGAACTTTTGTTGCATTGTTTTGAGGTGCGATCGCGGGATTTGAATCGCACAATAGTACACATATAGACATGAATAAACATGAATAGTGATATGATACACACATGAGTATCTCAGAGGGGATTTGACAAGTGTTGAGTGATTACACTTGAGTTGGAGTAGTTTAAACATGTGTCGGATATCGTTAATGAGCTCAACTCAGTACTATATGAGATAGTGCGTCGATATGCCAGATTTATACAGTTTATACATGGGATGGATATCGTTGATGGGCTCATCTCGGTACTATGTGGGGGTTAGTGCATCGATATTCCATTTGTATAGGCCATTGAGTCGGGTTTGGATGCTTTGTCTAGCAGTCCGTCTACACGAGGATGCGATGAGGCTTGTGAGCCGTCTTTTAGGATACCTATAAGGTAGGCCGTCCCGCACTCATGTTATGCACTAAGATTGTGTTGAGACTAATGAGCCGTGTACATTGATTTAGGATGCCTACAGGGTAGTCCGTGTTGCATGATAATGCGATGAGATCAGAATCTTGCAAAGAATTGAAATGAGACGATTATTTGATAGCCCGAGTTTTAGTGGATACCAAAAGTAGTTATGTCACTCTCCTGAATATATATATATATATGTATA
>NC_033796.1:75812021-75812460 GCF_001876935.1 Asparagus officinalis
CGTCTTCAGATCACCCATTTGGCACTTTATCCGGATCTTTCCCAAAGGCCTTAACCCGCTGGTGTTGAACCCATAAATGATCGTTCTTATAGACGCCAATTTGCTGACTAGGATACCAAGACTATGCATAAGGTGAAGCGGCATAATGCTCACAGCGGAACCCGTATCCACTTGGATTTGGTTGACTTCGCTGGAGCCAATGTATCCGATGAAATATAGGGGCCGATAATGGTTTGAATTCTTCGTCTGCATATCCTCTTTGGTGAAGGTGATGCAGGGAAGGTTCTTAGCCGCTATGTTGCAGTGTTGAATTGACAGTTCTAGCTCTTCAGGTGCCAGCTTGTCCCGAGTGAGGAATGCTTCAGAATCAGCCAAGGCTTCTCGTAAGGCTTCCCTAGTCTCCTTAGACAACCGCAGCAACTCATACAACGTTATCCGC